>NW_009259307.1:718369-753437 GCF_000687185.1 Egretta garzetta
GGTGTTTCTGTTTTCTTAAGCTTTGGGCCTTTAAATTTCCAGAGTGTTTAGACATTGTAGTCAGTGCAATAAAAGTTCAATTACCACTTCCTACATGCCATTGTAACTACCCAGTCATATAAGATCAATTTCTGACTCAAGCTGTTTATGGTCTAGTTCAGATAGAGCAAAGGTGATTTACAAGGAACAGCAGAATTAAAAGAACTGAGGTTGTACCAAGTTATATATCAAAGCATCTTTAATCCATTTCAGAGTGAGAATAGGGTTGTCTGAGTAGAAGGTTTTGCTTCAAGCAAACAGTTGTAGTAGTAATAAAGCTGAGGGGTAGCAACGGATAGGATTTGGGGATACATAGGATGGCCAGTAGGTCAACATCTGATTTGCAGAAAACCTCTAATGGCTCTGCTGTTCATTCAAAGAGCTCATAAAACTGAATGCAGGCAGACAGGAGACCTGATTTAGGAAATGGATGGGGACATCAAGACATGTCTGCTGCCCAGGGCTGCTTCTGAGAGAAGTCTAAAGATGCACAGTTTCCCTAGCACTGTGATATGTTGCTCGATTCAGCTGCCAAGCAGTCAAAATCCTGTCAAAGGAAGTGGTGCCTGTGTGTGCAAATGAAAAGCTATATGGTAGGGAGCGCCTTCACCTTTCTCAAAGCTTCTTTTAGTTTTATTCCTCTTAAACTTTGCTCCTGCACACTGAAACCCTGCCAGCCCCCTGGCCGTACAGTCACGTGCAAGGCTGAGAGTGGCAGGGGAGGCTGCTCACCTCCCCTAGCTGCTACATACATTCCTTGGAGCAGGGGCGCCTTGGTCTCGTACATCTTGCAGGATAAATCTAGAAAGAAGAGTTATGTTTGTTGATTTGATTTCTCATTTTCTCTCTGCCTATATTTTTCCATCCAAAACCCAGTTTCATTTCCACGTCCTTTTGTTCCTAGCACTTTGTTGAAGCTTGGCCTCTTACCGGTCTCCCAGCAAAATGTGGTATGTTTTTGTTCTACAGGTGTTACAATACAAGAAATGGCAAATCAAGGGCTACTTTAAAATCCCAGTGAACCAAATCAGTTCACCATAATCTCATACCTAGGATACTTGTGAGCTTGTTTCTCTGATGGTTTAGTGATTGAATCATGACAAGTAAGTATTTTCACACAGCAGCGTTTGAACAATCTGGCTTAAACTGAGAAGGTGGGGCCACTCCTGCCGATTCATTAATATAAATTAGAGCTTGTAAAATGAAATGTTGTCAGAATGCAATGCTCTATGCAAACCAGAATATTGCTTGGAGAAAAATCAGTTTTGACAAGTTCTTGGCAGAGGAGAGAGGGCTCATAAGTGCATGTCTAGCAGTCTGCGCTTGGTGAAATTTCATCAGGTCATGGGGGCCGCATCAGGCAGAAAGGAGAACTGAATATGGAATTTTCATACCTTATATGTCAGTACTTTGGGATTTAAAAAACAAACAGACAAACAAACTTTTGCTCTTCCTCAGTTAAAGCGGAAGAGGTGAGTCCTGGCACAGGGTTTTCACGCTGCGTGTCACCCACAGGCATGCTGACATGGTCCTGTTTCCTGAAAACACGAGAGAGGTTTTATTAAGATTGTAGTTCAAGGGGAGGAAGAAGTTGAAACGTCCAAAGCTTTAGTAAAATAAAGCTTCTGTTTTCCATTTAGTTTCACTGAAATCAATACGACATCCTTGTGCTAAGACTTTGAACACTGCTGGGTGGGTGGTTGCAATTTCGCCCTGGTTGCATTTATCTCCCTCTACAACTATTTGACAGGAAGTTATAGTGAGGTGGGCCTCATCCTATCACCCATTACCTGGGAGAAGAGGCTGACCCCCACCTCACTATAACTTCCTGTCAAATATTTGTAGAGGGCGATAAATGTAACCAGGGCGAAATTGAGGCCTCAAGTTGCGCCAGGGCAGATTTAGGTTGGACATTAGGAAAAATTTTTTCAACAAAAGGGTTGTCAGGCTCTGAAATGGGCTGCCCAGGGAAGTGGTCAAGTCCCCATCCCTGGAGGTATTTAAAAGACAGGTAAATGAGGTGCTTAGGGACAGGGTTTAGTGGTGGGATGGCAGTGTTAGGTTAACGGCTGGACTTGATGATCTTAAAGGTCTTTTCCAACCTAAACAATTCCATGATTCTATGATTTTACAAATAAACAGCACGTGCCTTCCTCCAGCCAGTTGAGGATTTGCAGGAAGACTGCTTGGTGCATGCCTGCTGTGGACCTGCACACAGCTTGTTGCAATGCTAGTAGGTGCTGTTTAGGCACAGTTAGTTCCTGTTCATGCTGTAGGTGATACCTGGTTACTCAAAGCACAAGGTGTGAGGGGCAGAGGGAGCGCAGCGAGGCTGGGAAAGCTGGGAGCTGCTTTTAGCACTGTTACCAGTGACCTCTTGTGGCTCAGATTCTGCTGTGCCGGGAGAATATTTTGCCTGGGCCGGGACAGGAGATTGCTGAGAACAGTCTGCATTGCAGGGGTCTCATCTTTTGCTCTGCCTATGATGTTGCCTACTTCCCATGCCTTGTCCTCCAGCATCACCATATGGATTGTCAGCCTGCAGGTATGTTGAGTCTCTTCCTCTAAGCCTTGTCTAAGGAAAAGGGTAAGTTACATGGGAGATGGTTTTATATGCTGCTAAAATCTTGGGGTTTCATTCTCACAGAGACTGTTTTTACCATGGGTTTCTATCTGCTTACTTCTCAGCCATTCCCTCATGCACACTGGTAGTTTTTGGCCACCTTAAATTCAAACCACAGGTGTCAACATGCTTTCTCCATGAAGCCTGCCCCAGCTTCTGTACAAAATTTCTGGCAAACCACAAGATTTTTTTGAGGGGAATATCACAAACCCCATGGTTTCTTGGACATGTTCCTGGAATATGCGTTCATGTGAAGTTACTGCAAACTGGCAAAGACAGGGGTCCATGTTTCAAGATATCTAGGGTAAGGAGTGTATCAAGTGTATGAAACACCTGCATGACAAAATAAGAACAGCATTGGCAAAACTGACAAGTTCACTCTGCTTTGAGGAGTCTGGGCCTTGAGGTCGTATCCCACTGACCTACCCTAATCAATCACTACTCAGTGAGCAGATAAGAAATGAGCAGATTGGAGGAGGAAGCAGGGAGCACTCCAGAAAACATGTTGAGAGACGTCCTGGGAGCTGCTTTCAGTGCCAGATGCCCATGACTGAGTTTATTGACTACATTTTCTGGTCAATCCAAGGAATAGTCTGAGCAGAGCGTGAGCAGCAATTGCTGAACCTAGTATCAGGAAGCTCTCAGGAATTTCTGGTAGACTGTGAGCAAAGTGGTTGTCACAGAGCAGGGGGTCTGAGATCAAATGAGAAGGAGCCAGGAGTTAAAGGGAAGAAACAGCTTTAAACAGCTTTTTCCTTGCATGTTGTCAGAGGAAAAGGATGAAAAGCACAGGATGGTTTGTTTTAACTCATCATTCCTCTTAACTTCTAAGCAGCCAACTGTTGCGGTATTGGCCTTCATAATCCGTGTTACTGAGACTGCTGCTCAGTCTGCTGGTAGCATGCCCTGAAAACCAGAGTGTCCTAGGTTGCCCCCCATTCCCATTTACCCACAGGTGTCACACAGAACATGGTTTACTGCAGTAACACACGGAGTACGAGCCATTGACCTTTGTGTGGTCCTGCTTTCCCACCTGGCAAACGTCTACTTCACTGGCAAACTTTGGGTGTCCCTAAGCTGGCTTTTTGCAAAAACTGTACGGCTTTTTACAGAAGTTGTGTGGCTGTAATACAGCTAAACAAGCTAGACTGATAGAGGGTAGTAGACAGAGAACAAGTGGCATGGAATAGCTTTCCTTGTTCATATGAGAAAGAGTCACGTTATTCTGCACTGTGCATCTCCAGTGTGTCCCATACAGTGACTTATGAACTATCATCCATGATCAGCTGCCATTGCCAGTAGACAGACATGCGTGCATTAAACAGACTGTAAGTATGCAAGTGCTTCTGCTGATCTCAGGATGTTTAGAAAAGCAGCCATTGTAGTCCTCCTATCACTTTTGGAGTAACAGTTATGTCTACAGCATTTTGGGGCAGCCAGCTGCCAAATTACAGCTATCTAGTAGAAACTGTCCTCTCAATATGCTCCTTAATAGAAGGAGTGTAAACTCTTCACACTGCTTCACAAACATGGGCTTCCTCTGTTTTCCTCTTCTGCTGCAGAGACCTTGGACCAGATCCTAAGGCCTTGGGGTGGTGTCAAGAGGCACAAACAAGATCTGAAAAATCTGGGCAAAACAGCACATTAAAAAGGCTATACGAGCATCATGAGGCTGAAAAACAGGCAAAACAACTGGTTGACTGAGAGATTTTATTGCTGTAACTTCCAAGATGTGGTTCAATCTAGGTGGAACTTTGTCCAGGGACAGGTCCCAGACCAGGGGTCGGCGGACTCTCACGCTTGTTACAGGCACACAATTGTAAGGAGTGAAATCATCAGTCTGCCAGAAGGGAGCTCAGAGGTAAGCATACCATAGGCATCTCTGACAGCTGACCTGCTTTCTGGGGGCAATTCTTTCACACAGTGCCACTGTCAAGAGTCACAGAAGAACTGCTTGAGCTCTTTAGTACTGTTGATATCCCAAAAGACAGAGTAGCAGATCACAAACAGATTTCCAAGTATCTATGTCAAAGGAGTTTTGTCAAATTTGAAGAAATCAAGGTCATTCAAATGACCTTTTATGATCCTCAGACATTCAGACCAAGGTACCAAATGAATCGGTCCCTCAGAGGAATGCTACAAAAGTATTTGCAGGCAGATTCCCCAGCACACAGGTAAGTTGTTGCTTTATCTTTTATTACCATTTTCTAAATCCTCTAGACTTCCCTGAGATTTCCTCCACTTGGATGTACACAGTAGCTTCACAACATGTTAGCTATGACTAAGAAAAATCAAGAGGACCAAACTTTAGGTTCTTCCAGTATCGTGGATTGATGGTAAAGAGGAGGGGAAAGCCTGCAGACATTTCTCACCACATCCCAGATAATCTAGATATGAGGTAAATTAGGTGACTCAGAGGAGAAATGAGCCTGGCAACACATGGGGCAAGGTAGCACAGTTACTGTGACGTTTACAAAATGTAAGATTTATAGTGGCAGGAAAGTTGGGTCAGAGAGTTGTGATATTCACCCATCAGATAAATGGAAAAATGTCTTTCATGTACAGTAGTTATAAGTACTTATTGAAAGAAAAGATTGGAAACTAGCACTGACTATATTCCCTGAACCAAACTTGGAAGAGGAAGTATCCACCAGATTAAAAGATGTGCACAATGCAGCAGACTTGAAAAAGGATGCTACTGGTATCTGAACTTCGCTCAAATATCTTACTTGGGACATCTTTGCTAAGTGAGGACGGGCTGGTATTACCCATCACATTACTGATGCTGGTGCTTTCTGAAAAGCTGCAGAACAGCTGAACCCCTAAGTGGAGCAACAGGTAAAACCAGTTGATACTGGAAGTCACAGAGCCATGGAATACTCTGTGGGGTAGCCATAGGTATCATTCCAAAATTTGGCTCCAGATTCTAGGATATTAAGGTCACTTCAGAGTGTGCTGTCTCAAGTCCCAAGGATGTGTGTCCCAAACACTCATTAAATGATAGAAAATACTGTGTATTGCCGCATTTCACAAAAGAGCTGTTGGGGGCATCTGTGCTCAAATCCAGTTGCTTCAGGGACCTGCCACTCATGCCCAAAACAGGCAGCATGCTTAGGTGATGGTATTCCTCTAGAGGGTCACTGGAAGTTGCTTGAATCTTTTAGAAGTTTCTACATAAAAAATTACCTCAACTATGAACTTCCAGGTGTGTGCTAGCTTGCTTGAGGATGGCATCCCTAGGGTATCTATCTGGTGAAGAAATGGAGAAATTTGATCCAAATTTTTCAAAGAATATAAAAGCTTTTATTCTTTTACAGAGAAAAGAGGTGACCAAGAAAAAAATAAAAAAGACAAAACTCCTAAAGCATACTTAAATTGCCTTTTATGCCTTAAAGAAGGTTCTTAGCTTGGAACCAGCTTTAGCTTTAAAAAAATTACTACAGTGGAAGTACACACCAGAGAAGGGCTGCAAGCTGTACTCATTTAGAAGAAAAGGGAAAAACATACCATTAAAAATTAGCAGAAAAGTGGACCCGCAAGAGCAGCAATACATCACCGTAGAAAAAATGGTCATTGGAAACAGCAGAGTTTTGCCCCTGAGGATTTATTTTTACGTTAGTATGAAAAGGTTCCATTGAGCTGGTAAAACACAATCAGGTATAAGAATGATGCTTACCGAGCATGACTAAGAGATATTTGGTCTTGCAGCCTTCCACACCAGGAAGTGGGATATAGAAAGTTTTGAGGCGTTTTTGTTCGATTTTTTCTTTTTTTTTTTTTTTTTCCACCAAAGACACCCATCCTTTTCTCATTTCAGTTCTGATTTCTTTTATGGCAGATCAGCTAAATTCTATCACAAAATCTCATTGCTTGCATTGCTAGGTTGCCTAGCATTTGTGGAGAAGCACTGTGTAAAGTCAGGTTGTAGTGCTGGTTTTGCAGTAATATTACTAACTCTTTCTGCTACAAATCAATACATAACTTAGTGAAAACAGAATGAAAACTCATTTGCATTTGCACAAAAAAAACCCCCAAAACCCAAACAAAACGCCCAAAACCCCCAAACCCACAACAGATTTGCCACCCTTGGTTGCTGTGTGCCAAAAGAGATCTGGGATGACTGACTCCGCCATTCGAATATGGCAAGGACTGGTAAGAACAGGGAAAAGGGCAGAGTATATTTTACATATTCTTCCTCAGAGGAGGAAATTGATTTTAGGAAGAGATTAGAGCCTGAGCAAAACTGCAGTTCCCTATTCTGTAACTGTATTCTCTTCATTCCTCCTTCCTAGGTGTGTAACTTTGCACCTGTCTTTCTTAAAAATCACTTCATTTGAATAGATCCTCATAAATAATAAACTGAATCTTTATTTACTGTTTCACACATTTGTTATTACGTCCACAGATCTGGCCAATGGTGATTCTAAATTCTGATATAATTGATGTGTTATATAGTTTTCAGCATTTAACAGATCTTTGCCAATACAGACCTTTTCCTCAGGTGTAAGGTAGTAGACATACCTTGCATTATTTGAATATCAGGTAGCATTAAGTTATATATTGTATGAAAAGAGATACGCTGTTTCTGAAAACTGGCAATCCTCATGAATAGCACCATCAGGTTTGATGAGACACTCAGGTGAACGCTCCACTGGTTTTACACTGCTAGCCTTTATTGGCAAACTCCATCACAGCAAATTTCTGCAGGCTTACTGCAGCTCTGCTGCTTTTGCCTCCTATGTATGGACACAACATTAATTTTCTTCTGTCTGCCTGGAATTTTCTATTGTTCAGGGTTATGCTCCAGCTTTAAGTACTCATCCTTAACAACATGAATAGCCTTTCATACTAAGGAGCTGGAAAAGATTTTATTGTGAAACAGACTGATGACTGATATTCATGAATTATAATATTTATATTATCATTCTTCCTTTATTAACTCTCCTGGTTTTCCTGCCTCTTGTGCTCCTCTTGTGCTGTGCTTACTCTAAGCTGGCCAACCTCGATATGGTTCCTTAGAACAAATTCACATTGGCCATGGTCTGCTCTCTTTCTTGAAACGCCTCTGGGTAAGAATACAAATATTGACGTGACCTGCAGAGAAGTACAGCAGATAGGAGTGTTTTTTATAGACCTGTGGTGGAGCACAGCTGTGTATTACAGCATGTAATTACAGCATGAAGGGGATGTCTGTGTGCATAGTCCTGATGGTGGGTAAGCAGAAGAGCATATGTAGAACCTATACGGCCTGCCCTTACCAGATTTCTGATGCCTTAAAAAAAAAATTAAGCCAAACCTTCCTTCTCACTTAGTCCCATTACAATCTCTTTTTATCCACTCTAGTGCAGAATTGAACATGACAACTGTCTGCTGCATTAGGGCTGTGTCAAATGGTTGCATTTGCAACAGCAAATAAAATTAAGGTAACTGAGAATGCAGTGACTTGTCTTGCCTACAAATTGTATCTGTTCTGCCTTTAACAGTGAGAATTAAGTCATCTTTCCAAGTAATTGGTAGAAGACTAGGAAATTAAATTAGCAGAAAAAATGTTTTTAAGGAGAGATACAGCATATCTTAAAGCGTAGGGGAGCAGGAAATGACTGACCACAAACCTAAGCAAGTCTTGGCTGTTCCCTCTCCTTTCTCTCTGCTACTTCATCCCTCAGGCTAAACAAAGGCATTTTTATATAACTTTATATACTTTATAAAGAAAAAAACAAAGACAGAATCATGAATGAAACTGGAGGTTTAGTCCACCAGCTAAAAACTGCTGCACATGAGATGCAAGGATGAGAATTTAATATTAGAATTCACACATTAATACTTAAATAGGGAAACCATCCTGAATCCAGAGTTGTCTGCATGTATATCTATGCACCTTTTCTCTTAAAAAAAAATAATTGTATTTTACGCTGATTTGGGTAACTTCCCTTCAGAGGATTCCTCACACTCCCAGGCTGGCCTAATCCCAGCTTCTGGATCTAGTTCCATGATAGCTTATTTCAAGAGTCTTCCTCACTGCAAAACAGCTGAAAACAGCCATTGCAGAAGAGTAGTAGAAACTTCAGATCATGTCTAGACTTCTGCTTTGAGCCTGGAAATCTTGTGATTGTTAATACACTTAGATATACATCTTCCCCTGCATCCCCTACAAATTTAGTCCACTGCTCAACCAGGCAAAAGAAATATTTGCCTGTCTAGTGAAATGGAAGTAAACTGCTAAAGGTTTGGTTAACAGATTTTTGCACAGTGCCAGGACTTTTTGATCAAAATCTACAAGTTTTACTGCGATCACAGGGTAAGTTTTCACGTAAACTGAGATGATTATGTTTAATAAACTGTGCAATACAGGAAAATTTGCCATGTGTGTTCATCAGGAGAATGAATCTGAATGTCTTTCTGCAAATCAGGCTTTGTTCTCTAGTATGTAAATATGACTCTCATTTTTACAGAAGAGAGTTATAAAAATTCAAGTCAAGAGATTTACTCAGTTTACAGCGAGCAAGTAAGATTTTCTATCTTATGCCACATCCATTAACCAGAAATTGGGAGACTGGGCACAGTTCCTCAGCTTCAATTTGCTTGACTGCAAGCGCAGCTGCACCTTGCAAAGTCTGTGTAGTCACCTTGTGCAGACAGTAAGCCTGTTTGTACAGCACGATGATTAGAATCTCGTCAACACAGAAAACAGAACTGCACAGAGGATGTAATGAGGTCGGCAGACTTCATACTTCTGATGTGGAAAGCAATTGAATTCAGCTTTGCTCTTTAAACCCAAATGGGAGAAACACTTAGCTCCTTAGCAAAGTCCACTTGATAAGGTAATGAAAGTGATGCATTTGGGTCCACCAAACCACGTGTGATAACTTTCAGAGCATAGTATGCAGGAAGTCACTAGTTTACATATCTGTATTTAAAACAAAATCAAAATGATTCATTAACTAATAATGCTTTGATATATAGGAGCAAAAATCAGTGATACATTAACATACCAGAGTCTGGGTCAAATTGTCTTTTAACACAGGTGGGAAGCACTTCAGAATCAATCAATGCTTAGCGGCTCTTAATTACTTTGTAAAAAGCAGAATTTTTCAACTTGTCTCTTAATACATGAAGTATTAGGCAGAATTTTTCAACTCATGTCTCAAATCTTTAAGTTACAGGTATGTAAAAACACCAAATATGCAAAAAATATTTTTTATTTCTTTCATGTGAGACTGAAATTCCCCCTTCTGAATTAGAGGCCAAAGCAAATGCTTCCTGGAAACCAGAAACTGAGTTTTGACAAATGATCATTTAATGTTAAGCCCTAAATCAGGCCATAGGTATGTGCACACTTTAATTATACAATCAGGTTAACAGTAATTAGGCTGCCTGTATGGATTTACATAAAAATAATGCTATTATGTTGGTGTGCAGGCACTTAAATAGCTGGTCTTTCTCCTGTGTATGCACAGGAATTCTACACTGCGCTCTTACTTTTTTGCATCTGAGAAGATACATGATTTTTCACTAACCCATAGGCCAAGAAAAATATTAGATTTATAAAGTCCATGTGCTAGATTTAGTTTTCAATTTATTTTTTTCTTTTCTTCAACTTTCAAGATATTTTAACTGTTGAAGGAAACCCATCACTGAGGAAAGGAAAGGGCTACTGTGCACTTCAGTCAGTCATCCAGTTTGAACAACTGGAAAACCAAGACTAGCATAAGAGTATCAAATTTCTTTTCAACTTTTTAAGCACTAGACTGAAATGCAAAGAATAACAGTACCTAGGCTGTAAGCAACCGGTGTCACTAGGAAAAGTGCCCAGCCAAAGCTCAGCTAATAGCCCTTAAAATGGCCATGTAACACTAAACTGGAGCTTCCCTAACATGATAGGAGTACAACTGGAATCTTTAAGTGGTAAGAAAACTGCTGAAGCCATGTCCGGCTCAGCCTGGCTTTGGGTAAAACTCAATGGGAATGACTCCTTGTTAAATATAAGCATCACCAGATCCTTTCAACCTATTTTCTTCCATGTAATAATGGCTTTTCGTTTCAAACTCATTAACTTGAATGACCTTGTCACACTTACTGAAGTAACTCAAGCATTTTCAGCACTAGTTGGAAGAAGCGTATGTAAACTGTTCATCTTCAGAGATCTTCCTACTGATGAGAAACTAAGTGCAATGTTTCAGCCTCTGCAGTGGTTCAGGCTTTTGAATTAGTCTTGTCTGACTAGAGAGCACTCTCTAGACTTTTAGCAGGATGAAATTTGGAAGCATTTTGATGACTCCATGACTTTCCACTGCTGCTAACTCCATGTGGAAACTATTTTTTAGAAAAGTACTTACAGCATTTATTACTGAATTGGCCACCTTCTCTGATTAGATGGAGTTGTTAAAACCAAAGTAAATGCTAACTCAGGGCTTTAATCCATCTATGTAATATTCTCTTAAGTACAATGCCTACTACTCCGCCTGCCTCTCGCATGACTTTTTCATTAACAAAGTGTTTACTGCTCTTGCTTTCGGTGTAAGTGCATGTAGCCCAGACACATTTTTTGTTTCTTTATTTCTCTTCTGTTTTAAACTCATAGCTAGGCAGTAGAATGTCAGTTCTCCGTGGGATTTTCTAGCAAAATAGCTTAAACAGAAATCTTAGGGAAAAGCATGAATTAGCTTTTGCAGAGAAGTGAAAATTGATAGACTGAGAGGAAACTTACTACTCTTCCATGAATTTCAGATTACGTGAAATGTGCCATAACTTTACCTACATTAGGGAAATTATATGAGCAGATAAAATTAAAAACTTCAATTAAAAAAGCCTGAGGTAAATTACTAGCACTCTGGAACTACTTGTGTTATAGAAGTCTGCTGAACAGGAAAGACACATTAAAATTGCACGTAAATTTTGAGGATTTAATTCTAATTTTATGTTGAACATTTCCGAAGAGGCCTAAGGATTAATTTCAGAATGTCCTTGTAGACATGAAGTCAACCAGAGCTGTGACTGCAGTAAAACTGTGAGCAAAAATATATTAATAAACACAAATCAAGAAAACAAAGATAGGTTTGTGCTGAGCTTAAAGATGGAGGTCCTCCATTTCCCATGTATCTTCACTGGTTTCCAGAGACTTCCTTCAGATCTTCAAATCAGAAATATGACTATAATAAACTTTTAAATGTCCAATCTGTTGTGGCACTCTACGTCTTCACACCTGTTTTATGTTAAATCTCATGAAAGTCCTTTGAGGTAAGAGTCAATCTTTGGAGAGGAGGAAGAAATACAGATTTTCATACTAAGAAATAACACATATTCTCAATAATTCACCTCTGTAAGAAAAAGCTCCCAAGTGATGGTGGAAAAGAGATATAGATCCTCTGATGTGTGCTTCAGGATTTCAGTGGAAGCTCTAACTTTCAAGGGAACAGGGTAAGTTATGGACCCTTTCCTGGCTGCATAAACGTAATGCACATCGAACAGCGGAGCGCTGGTACCCTGTCAAGACCTGGGCTGTTCCACACACTCTAAAAAAAACCCATCTAAATTACTGTTATTTTTGCAGGAGGCTCCCTCAGCCTCTGACCTCAGGAGTTGCTGAAGACTGTCTCACAGAAATCTCTCTTCCAGCAGAGTTCTCTGGTGTGCTAGAGACCTGCTCTGCGGAGCCCCAAAGAAGGCCGCGAAGTTTGGCAGAAGGATGGAGTAAGCAATGCAGCTGTCTAGGAGAGGCTGCAGACTGGACACATCATCTTCAGCACCAATTATCAGCTGGGAAACAGCAGGCATCAGGTAAATGGGTACCTGGTAGTTTTCTCCCTGCCACAGACGGACACTACCACCAGTCCAAATTCTGCCCCAGAACTTGTGATGTAAAGTTACATTTTTCTGAACTGCGTTTGTACTGTTCCCATTTTTAGCTTCTCCGCTTTTTATTGTGTAGCTTTAAAAAAACCCCAGATCTTGCCTTTTTATCTGTTTAGCAAATGAGGACACTGATTTTGCATCAAATTAATTTGATATAAAATTCTTTTGATGAATCGCATTTCAAGTTCCTCAAAACCATTTCCGCTTGCTTCTGTCTCCTGATATGATCGAAGTACAGGATGACTAACATTGTCCTGAAACACTTTGTGTAACTTCAGCTTATGTCTGTCTCGAGAAGCAGCAGACAGATGGCCCTTTACTTTTTACTCTCCTCTGTGTTCCATTCCAATGGCTTCATTAGAAGGTGGTGACGGCTGAAAGCAAATCTTTAATTCAGTGATGTATGCTGCATGCTCAAACACCCGACTTGGTAGCACGTAACTGAAACGATCACAAGGTCGGGCTGACTTACTTTCAGCAATCTTTGGCCCTTGATACCAAACTTAAACACAAGGAACATTATGCTGCCTTCAGAAATTAGGGTTCAGGGGGAAGGGAGGGTTCTAAACTGGAGAGTGTGTTAGAAAATGGGCTACTGGGTTTAAACATTTAATGCGACCTTAGCATTGTTAAGCCAATTACATTTCAGGTGATGGGACATGTAAGAGCTGAATTCAGTAAGGTGGGTTTTGTCCTGGTAAAACAATGTAGTAACTTGAAGATTATCCACATGGCCTGTCTAAAAACTACACTGAAGACAATTCAAGAAATGTTCCATTTTCTAGAAAAGAAATTAAGCATTTAATTTTTGATGAAGCAGACAGAAATTTTACTCGTTTAGCTTGAAAAAGCCTCAAATAAATCAGAATAATTTCTATCCCCTAACAGCACAGCACTTCTAACAGGAACATAGCTGATTTTCAATGGAAAGGCATACACGTAATTCAACCAGAAGCACACAAGACAGAATATCCCTCCATGCGCAGTTAGGAGACACTGTGAACTTGACAACTTCCATTTTGCCGCTCTTCTTAAAAATAGTTTTCTTATTTATACAAACCTGAATGCAGCCATCCTTGGAAAAGGGTCTTAAATTTACCCAAGAGCGTGAAGTGACACACACAGTAGAGAAAAGGGGAATAATTAAGTTTGGATAACTAGTAAGATATTGTATCATCTTACTCCAGCTGTAATTCCTTCTAGCTGTAAGACTTTTGGTCTGATGTTTTTTTATTTTTAAATCAAAACTTAACTGCTAGAGTTAGGCAAAAAGTAATTTATTGCCTGAAAGTTTTCACAGTGATTTTTATTTCACAAGATAAGAAGACAGTTGCATGAGGAAAAACAGAACTGGGGAAAAAAAAAATAACCCAAACAGTAATTTTGGTCCTAGAAGCAAATGACAGCACTAGCTAGCTGCCTTGCAACGTAAATGTGCCTCCTTCAGGACACTCCAGTAAGGACTTCACAGGCAATCTTTGGGCCCAACTCGTGCTTCTGTCACCACTCTTCCCTTGCAGCACCTGTATCTGTCTGCAGAAGAACACAGGGTCTTCCAGCAGCAGCTAATTCCACAGACGTGAGCATAACATTAAATTTTTAAATCAAATGCTGCAATTAACTTGCAGGATGTTGAACCCACAGTAGCAGAAGACATCACATTGAGAGTTATGAATACAAACTCTGCCTCCAAACCTTGATAGAGAAACAGTGACTTGGGAAGAGCCATTCTCTCCATGTCCTGTGACACTGAAGAATTTTAACCTTGTGAGCTTCATTTATGCAGGAAAAAGACTCGCGTAACAGATACATGAACCTTCTTGCTTCTCTACCCTCTTATTAAAGGTCCTTTCACTGTGACATTGCATCATGTTAATCAACAATATGCAGCATAACATGTGGGTTGACTGTGGTAAAAGTCTGAGCTAGTAAAAGTAGCTGGCTGATAAAATGTGAAGCACGACAGCCTCTGCTATTATGAATCATTTTGAACAACTGTTCTAATGAAAGCTAGAGAGAAAAACTTGGTGGCTTTGGTTTTTCTTCCTTCCCCTCTAGGACCATCAAGGTCACACAAGATAAAACACCACTGTTCAGCTGACCACGGTACTTCATAGGGTTAAAACATTTATTCTGTGGTTTTAACAAACAGTTCAGAATTGTATCTGCAGATGACTATCTGTGCAACGCCGCCACCTTACACAGTCCTGGTCAATCACATGCTGCCTTCTTTGGTAAGTGCTCATTTAACAAGCTTTACCTGTATCTAGTTCTTTCCAGGATAATAAAAATACAAAAATCTGATACAATTTATTTTTAAAAGTGGGATGTTAGAGTGCTCTAGATTTTTAATCTCTAAAATACTTAGTGTGATTTTCATTTATCCCCAGTCTTTCACAAGAGCCTTTCGTTTATCCCCAGTCTTTCACAAGAGCATTTTATTTATCCCCAGTCTTTCACAAGAGCATTTTTTTTTGCCTTTCTTTTTTTCCCTTTTTTTTTTTTTTTTAAAGTGTCATAGACTGCTGTGTTGGACTGAAGCTGTCAAAGTTGCTAATACGGAAGTTAGCAACAAAAACTGAAAATGAGATTGTATCTCAAATACTTGTAACATTTTCTTACCATCACAGCATGGAAGTATCCCTCAGCAGGGTATAATATTTGGCTGCAGCTATTTGAGCAATCTGAAGGAAGTACTTATTTTTTAACTCTGCAGGGAAGCTTGAAAAGTGGCTCAATTTTTTTTTTAGTTCTCTTTAATTCACAGGAAGAAGAAATACATTTTTAAAATGTTTATTCAGCTTCGAATATGTCTTCTAAAGATAGCTGTGGTATATTCGATATACATCTTCCCTCGTTCCTTCAAATACACTTAAGCTTTGAGGTAATTTAGGAAAAAATATATGAACACTTTTAAAAAATAAAAGCAAGAGATCAGTAAAAAAATTTTAGGCAGGATAAATAGAAAAATACGCTGTCTTCCTTTCACTACAAATAGTTTCAGCATAATGCACTTCAAAAAGCAAAAGAATCAAGTCGCTAAGTCCAAAACTAAGTGTATTTGTCACGCAAAACTGACTTAAGCAAGCATTTCACCTGAGTTTACATTTCAGGGATTGGGCCCATAGCAAAAGAAGACAAAGCATCCAGAGGCAGATCATCCCATGCCATTTTTCCCCTTACTTAGAGAGGTACAGGACGGAATAGGGGGAAAAAATCAGGGGGGGTGGGGTGGGGAGGAGAGGGGGGGAATCAAACCTTGTCTTGGCTGGCTCCATGTGGGCAAAAGATGGTCACTCTCTATAGCAGCATCTCCACTCATGCCTGTGAGCCAGTACTAAGTCTGCCAGTATCATCTTACCTACACAAAAGAACCTATATCTAGGGAGATTTTGGGCAACGTTAGCAATGGTGTCCTGCAATCCCAGAGGGACCTTTCAGTTTGAGGAGTGTTTTCCAGAGATGCAAGGCACTTGCTGGGAAGGCCTGAGATAAAACCCATGAGTTTAGAAGACGGTCCTCTGCCCACTGAAGAATAAGGGTATGCCACACTTCCTCTGTGAGAAAATTCCAAAGGAACTCTGATTTAAAACGTGGCATCTTCTAGCACACATGAAAATTATTCCTTTGGAAAGCATGATTTCACCCTCTCATTTATATGCTATATTGGAAGACTGCAGTGCTCTAAGTGAAGTATTTTTACAGTTGCAAAGATATTTTTTGGGAATGACATAGGCAACGCAAGTTATAGTTCTTTAGGCTGCATGAAAAAAGCTAATCAGAGTCTTCATCGTCGAGGTATTCCTCTGCATTACTTAATGTTCGGACTGTACCTGGAAAGAAAAAAAAGTGCTCCCTTAATCCAGGATAAAATCAGAAAAATCCTCACTTTTGCAATGCTTGCAAACCAGCATCTGAGAAACCTGACTCCTCTATCATTTAGAGATGTTATGACTACACAGATGGGGCTGTAGATCTGGATCTCAAAGGTAACACTAAGCCAGTAATCACATCTCCTACATACGATATTTAGTCTGTTTGTGACCTTCAGGAGCCATCTTCTGGCTCCTTGGAACCTGTACAGCAGAGCTGGAACTCTTTAATTCTATTTTCTGCATATATTACCTTTAAATCACAACGGAAAGGATGGGCGAGTTCAGGGAAGAGCCTCTATGTTTTTATTCTGATTGCCTAGCTGGCTGCCATTCTCTACTTAAAATTAAATGCATTCCAGTTTTCTCCCCCCTCCCTCTTTTCTCACCTAGTTTTTTTCCTGAAAAAATAATTCCTAGATCTACTTCTGCTTTTGAAGAATAGTAAGCAGAAAACAGGAGTATTAAAGCATATTCCCAGATGTGCAGCAGGGTCTGGAGAACTACACCTACATTGGGGACTGTACAACGATAAACAGCATGGACTTTTTGTGATAGACGATTATTTGCCTACAGATTTTCAAATATATGGAAATAGGAATATGGATTATATATAATGTATATTATATTGTACTATGGAGAGCCAGGAGCCACAAGATCCTAGTCAGTCACAGCTTTGCAATAACATATCAAAACAAAGCATTAAAAATATCAGACATAACAAGACTGACATAATTTACAGAACTGATAACCATGATATCCTAGACTTCTGGAAGAAGAAAGATGAGTAAATTTAAAACTGACCGACTCGACTGTTTTAACAAAAGAAATCTAAGAGAAAAAAAAAATTCTTTTTTTTACTTTTTCAGTAGGGGAAGCAGCAAAGGAAGAAAGGAAAGAAAACAAAGAAATTGGAGAGCCCTGTGCTCAAGGGGCCATACTTCAGGAAAGGACAAATCCCATTTCCTCTGTATGACAACTGTTCCCTTGTTCAGGAGCACAAACACCACAATCTTTTTGCATTTCTACGACAGGATTTTAGTAACTTTCATTTCTTACAATATACTTCAGCAATCATGACATTTGAATATGTGTGTATACATGTAAAACACAAAACTGAACATTTAGAGTGGAGGCAAAGTAAGCTTCCTTGGCTAACCCAAAATGGTTTATAGATGGACTATGACAGAAGCCATATCTAAATAGGAACATATTTGAAACTGGGGACAGGAAGACTACTGATATAAGACTGAATCTCTGAAAAGAACAATTGTTTCACTCACAAACACTGGAAATACTGAAGTGTAGAATTGATAAACACAGAAGAATGAAATTAATAAAAATAACTAAGAAAATACAAAATCCAATAAAAGTGTACAGATCAGTGGCGTCACAGGAATTATAAAAGGCCAAATTAAGACAGAAAAACAAACGAGGAAGCTAATACTGAAATTGCAGTTAGACTGAGAATATCAGGTCTCATATCAAGGCAAACAAGAAAAGACAGTGTGCAAGAGTACCAGAGACTGGTGATAGATGAAGTGACTAAGGACGAAAAATCAGTCAGCCATGAAAGACAATTAATTTAAAGGGAGTGAAGCAAATGCACCAGAAATAGAAGATAAGTTACCTAGTATCAGAAAATGAAACAAACATTAATAAAATTATCAGGGACATCAGAACAGAGAATACTCCTGTACCAGATGCCTACAATTGACAGGCAAAGATGAAGTAAGTGCTCCTTACAGGGATTAATTTACAACAGAAAAAAAATACGGAAACAGAAGAAATTTTGCCCTTTATTACAACTGCCTTCTTCAAAGTCAAAACTGATAAAAATGATTTGTTATAGTTTTCTCTGAAATCCTGATGTTACTTCTATCAAAAAGCTGGACAGTATTTCTGCTGCAAGTGCTCTTCTTGGCCTTCTAAAGCCACAATCAGCTATTCCACCACTTAATTCCCATAACTGCTAACCACCTGCAGGTGAGCATTCCCTCAGTTTTTGCTAGCCCTGCAACAATACAGTTGCTAGACTGCATATAGCACTGATAGAAGCTGTAACTCTGCCTGTTTTTAAGTAATTTCTCATTTTATGTGTTAATTCATCTAGGGTTTCCACCCTAACTTCAGCCTCCTGAAAGCTACAGGTAGCAAGCATTATTTATGTGATACTGAACGACTCACTCTGTTCAGCTTTTTAAAACAGCCTTGTATCTCTTTAAATCTTTGTACATGGACACTGTGCTATTAGGACAGATGAACACAAGTGGGAAGCAGTGAGACTATTTTGATAAATACCTAAAAGCATTCTTTCTTCCTTTCTCTATTGGAGAGTGAATCAGAGAGACACAGAAATAAGAATTTTTTTTTTAAATGAGCTATAAGAAAATAAAAGAGGAGCGTCTGTTGGTGTTTGTTTGGCTTAGTTTGGAGGAACAGACAGACGTAAGGGGGAACACATCACATCATTTTACTCTCATACCCTGATCCTTGTGGTATACTGTTTTTAAAGTAGTTTCCATCCTTGCTTTCTTTCTCTCTCTACTCTGAAGGGCCTGTCTTCCATTTCCTTTCCTTTCCTTACTATTTCCACATAGAACCATAGAATCATAGAATGTTTGGGGTTGGAAGGGACCCCTAGAGGTCATCTAGTCCAACCCCCCTCTTCTGAATTCTTTTGCCTCTTGCTGAGACAAGATGGCATTTTGTGTGCAGTCTGCAACACTGAATGTGATAAACCACAGGTCTCTATCATAGCTCTGCCGAACTAACCCGCTCGAGTGAACCCTTCCAAACACAACTCTTAGCCAATGTAGCTCCCAACTGGTTTTTATGGCTATCAACATATTGATATTTGGTTAAAATACTAAGTGTCCTCTAAAAAGGAAAAATGTATCAGAATAACAAAATCAGAAATACCTGCGCTCTGTTTCTTCTTAAGCAGGGAAGCACAAGCGGCATTGGTTGCCATGTCTAAAGCCAGTTTCTTCTCATTGTTCTTCAGATCTATTCTTGCCCCTGTATAATAGAAAATTTTGATCATGACTCACTGTCCCAGCTATTTCTTGAGCAATGGTATTATGATATGAGTTTCAGTAGCATGGGTAGAACAGTAAGGGAATCTCATCTGTGGACTGCTCTGAAGCAGACTAAAAGCTATGGATGCTCTTCCACAAGCTACAGTTGGCTAGGCTAGCTGCTCTCCCTTTCTAGGAAGCAAATGTCATTGCTGTTTTGGGGTTAAGTGCTTAATTTTGTCTGCAAAGCAGGATGAAATTTATCTGGAGCAGGTGAGATGTCTACTTTCCAAACAGCTGCCAGAATTTTCTGCAAGGCTTATAAAGTCAGGCAGGTAAGCTGGCTAAGGACTGTACCTGGGTTATCCAAAAACAGTTAAAAAAAATACAGATTAATAAACGTTGAGGTATCTAGTCTGCCACACAGATTGTTGAAACCTTGGTGAAGATCTTTACCCTTTGCCAGCAGCATCTCTACAATATCTGCATAACCTTTCCATGCAGCAGCATGCAAAGCTGTGTCTCCCAATTTGTTCTGTGGAGTTAGAGGGAAAAGCAACAGGATTAAAATACAGCAAAAAAACTTTCAGCTTGTACCAAGGATGAATAACATCACACCTCTACTGTAAGGGTCTGTTGGTTTAACTTACCTGTTGGTTTAACTCTAGGTTTGCCTGGGTAAACAGAACATCCACTATATCTGCAGAAAACAGGGTGGGGGAAATAAAAATTAAAATTTAGTAAAATTAAAATAGGCTTTTTCACGTTCATTGTACAAATTTTGGTTAAGACTCAATGAAAGAGTGATCCAATCAGTTAATGAAAATCTGTAAGACAGTCAGACTGCATTGAGCAAAAAACTATTTGTCACAAAGAAATGCTACTGCATAAAATACCCAAACCAATACAAAACTTCTTTTTGGTCTGTCCTTCTTCCCACTCTGCTTCTAACAGCTGATTAGAATGCCTGCCTCAACAGCAACAAAAACCATACAGCATTTGATGGAGCTGAACCTCCCTTCTAGCTTTAACTTTTCTTTTAAAAAAAACTAGAGTAACATTAAAAAAATCCTGGCTTTATTATTTAGTACTGCAATTTTAGCACTCAGCCTAACAAGCAAATCAGGAAAACAAGAGAACAGTGATTTCAAATTAATTTTCCCATACCTTTGTGGCCTCCATGGCATGCCCAATACAGAGCTGTGTTTCCAGCTTTGTCTAAGCCATTGACCCCAACTCGATTATCCAAACACTCTCTCAACCAGCTTAGGTTGCCTGAAAGACAAATTCAGTTTTGATGATTTTTTTTTTCTTTGAAAAGTTAACAGAACCATTAAAGGCACATAGTTCTTTCTGAAGGATGCCAGTTCTTCTATGAACCAATGAGGGGGAAAAGTGATTAGCAGCAATTCTTATCATTCATAAAACAACCAGTCCAAGTCACACCAGTATCTTTTCTTCCACTCCCAGAAGACCTTCAGATCCTTATGTAGTTAAATGGATGGTACCAATTTTTTTTCCTGTGTATACAGAGTGGCAATTCTACCAGGCTGTAAACCAGCTCAGCTTCTGAAAGCTGCAAAGCTTATCAGATTATTTGTTCAAGACACTAGACAACCAAAACAGACAGGACATCTTCATTCTAAATATATTATTATTATGGCAGAAAACAAACAAATCATCCTTTAGCATTACACAACTGAAACCCAAATAACACTTACCACGTTTGGCAGCTTCGTGCAGTGGGTTATCAATAGACTCAGCTTGCTCTGCCACTGAAATGAAACAGAGAGTAAATTCTAACTCCTTCTGAAATGGAACAGGTATTTGACACCTGTGTGGAAATAAAAATTTGATTTATTCCAGAAGAACCAGAAATACATATTTGACTCTAACATGAAAGGGGATTTGTGAGTGATGGACCAGTCAGATGCAGTTCAATTTCTCGTGTACGGGAAAGCAATTCAGAGAAGAGTTTGTGAAAACTTCAAAGAACAGCATCAAATTGATCAGTGGTTGCAAGCCACTGGGAATCTGGCAATATTTCAACCTGGTTGTTACTTCACTTTCTACACTTGTAAGACAGTTTTGAGTAGTTGCATGTGACTAGGCTTTCAACCTACAGCTTCCCATCTGTAGTTAGGAGTGAATTATTTCCAGGGGGCCTAAGCTAAAAAAAACCACTGTCAGTAGGCTTCCTATTTGTTTTACAGATTTTTTTAATTTTCCCTGGAAAACTTGCAGGAGGTCTGCAAATCAAAACTGCTTAAACAATGACAGTAGTGATGGACAGATTGAAGTTCATGCTTCTGTAGACCTTTTGTTCATCTCACAAGGTTTTGCTAGAGAGGAGCAGCAATGGGTTCCTGGTCACTGTGCTGCTACAACAGCAAAAAGAAACTGAGCAGTACTGTGAAACAGCTGGAAGTGCAGCCATGGTCTGGAAACTCTTTTTTAAAAACTTCTTTTTTAGGTGGAAAACCTTGTGACTACTAAGGGTACAGGTGAAATGAGTAGGTTCTCTAAGCCCTTGCACCATGGCTTGTTACAGGAGGCAGGGAGAATGAGAAAGGGTGTTCCTCAGATCAAACTGTTACTGTAATCAGATGCAATGAAGGCACCAGAAACAAAAGTCTCAAGACTGTTGTGGCCTATCCAGATCTTTTCTTACTTTGGTGTGTATTCTTCTTATAACGCTTGTAATTGCAAGATTTCTCTAGCTATGAGTAAAAAAAAATGCAAATGCTAGATTCTGATACTTTAGTTTAAAAAAATCTGTGCAAACAGTGAACAGAACCCTAAAGCAGAGTGGGAGAAGCTAGTCCCAGAGCAGAAGCCATTACACAAGCAGAACATGCTAGTCATATTGAGCAGTGCTTCTTGTGCGCAGTAGAAAGCACTAACAATGCTGTCTCAAAAGCCTAAAAACAACTCATGTCTTTAGAAAATTCTTGTCAGAAATTCAGTAATGAGTATTTTTAATGCAGATAACACTGACTCCGTCTTCATTAGCTTTTCCATGCACAGTCTTTTCAAATGTGTTCTTTCGAGCCTAGCAGATGGAGCACAAGACCCCACCAGAGATTCAGTAGTTTCAGGTCTGTCTCCACCTTTCGAAAAAACGTTGTAGAAAAGCACAGGAGATCATAGTGTTTCAGTGGTTAAGACTAAACCTAGGCAGTCCTAATGGTGGCCTTTGCGGATTTTGCCGTTTGTCTAAATCAGAAGACATATTCCTGGTACTCTTCATTTTTAGGGTCTGCAGAGGCTTCTGTTCTGCTTATCCATTAAATTTTTGTCAATGTGCAGAGACACCATCACCCCACACCACTCTGCCCCACCTAGAATGGAAGTTAAACTGTTGCTCAGGTAACTTTTCAGTAAAGCACTCTGGAAGCAACTTTTCCCAATGATTTCAATGGGAATGAACACAAACCAAATTAGTAAGTTGTTGCTTTTATTTTAACAAACTTTAATAATGTTGAGAAGAAATTGGATTGTCGGTAAGCATGTGTAAACTATTCTTCGTGTATATAACAGTGACCACGTCTGGCAGATGGCAAGAGTAGAATAAGTCTGGCAGATGCAAAAGTGAAATTTGATGCCATAGTCTCAATAACTGCACCGTAGGCTTCTATTCATGTATTTCTACTAACTACAAGTCACGGCAGGGAATCATAGCATTGCTACCATAATGTCTCGTAGGGAGGAAGGGACAACATGAAGCAATTGCAATTACTAACGTATTAGCAGTTTTGACACAACCTGTCATGTGACACTGCTACTCTGCCTGTATTTCCGTGGAGGTCTTGGAAGAGTTGTGCTGTGTTGTCCGTATTTATGGCTTTTCAAAGTCATTTTAGTTGAATCTGAAAAAGCAATTTCTATTCTGTCCAAACAGGTATAGGATATTTAATGTAGTGCAACCCCTACAAAGCCAAAGTTTTCTGTGGCTGAATATATTCATTAAAAAGCAACAAATGGCAAACAAAACAGACCTATTTCTTGGGGGCGGGTCTACAGAATTGGTCATAATCTGCTTTAGCTTCCTGTCCATGTGCAGGTTTACTTAACAATTCCAGTATTGATTATCTATCTCTGTTAGAAGCTACCCCACACTGTGTCATACATCTTGATCTCAGATACCAAAGGCTGCGGCTGTCCATCCTTAGGTCTTTTCTGAAGGAAAGTAGCCAAGATACAGCTAATGAGAAGGTCTTAAAAACTCCAATACATTCATTGAGGGTATCAAGAATACAAGCCTATCAGTTTCACGTGCCGTCTGTAAAACCATCCTTTAGATCCAAGCATTCTTCCCCTCAAAACTGAGAAGATCTATGGCTGTTACCTACATAACCAGAAATGTGAACACTTGGCAAACTCAAGCTGCCTCTAGGTTACAAAAACATGTGACAGCCTGTTCACTGCTGATGTACAGTGGTGAATGGATGCTAAAGGGTTAACAAGAGACCTTTGTGAAGCCAACTGTAGCTGGAATGTGATAAAAGCCCTGAGAAAACAGAACATCCTTGAGGAGGATCCAACATTGTGGTTTAGGTTAAACTTACTAACCATATGAGGTGAAAAACTGTAGACAAGAAACTAACAGTGTATGGGATGTGCATCATTAAAGAAAAAGAAGAGATTTGTAGTAAATTCCCTATCTTTGTTGCCAGCCTTGGAAGGCACGTAGGGGACAAAATGCTAGCATTTTGTCAACATGAGGATCGTCAGGGATGGGAACCATGAGACACGGAGGTAAAGGGGAATGTTTCAAGGATGGGGAGCTGGAAGGTACTGGCTGTGTTGTTCTGGCAGCAGAAGAAGGGGGGTAAAAGCCGAAGTTCAGCAAAAGGACAAGGTGAAGAAGAGGAGTGGAGGAAGTAAATGACCCCTGAAGACCACCGACTCAAATCACTGAGCATGTGCAACTGGGAGGAGACTATGTAAATTATTTCCAGGAATTAATTTACCTATCCCTGCCTTTTCTGAGGAATGTAATGAATAGGTACGTCAACTATGAAATTAACCCTGTGCAGCACGCATGTTAGGAGGAGTGATCCCCTGTGCGTCCGGTGCTGCAGTAAAGAATACCTGCTTAACAGTCACCAAGACTATTGAGTCCTGATTTCGGCTTTTCACAGCTTCATTGGCGAGTGACGCTGCAGATGTATTCTGAAATACTCTGGTAGATGACTGTTAAATGCACTACTGTGATCAGTTTTTGAAAATAAGTATAAGTTATTTTTATTTAATGATTTCCTTTGATTGTGTATGGTCTTAGCAAATGAAAATATTCTAGACATTACCATAGTTGCTTGGAATTAGTCCAGTTCTCCCTTTGCAAGTTCCTTTCCACCAGTTTGTATCACTCTGTAGACAAAAGGGAAAATATTTTAGAAGGGATATGCTGCATCTCAGAAATATTCAGTCTGTACAAGATGTCTTAGACTCACCATGTCTGAGATGTAAATGATATCTCCTTCTTCAAAGTACAGTTCATCTGGCTTTAAAAAGATAAAATAAAAAAGGAGAGTAAATAAAAATCTGAATTTGGGTGCTTAGGTAAACAAATACCTGGATAAAGCAGCGTACATTCGGCTCTTCTTTCAAAAGAACAAAAATTCTCCATCAACTGGACAATGGCCTGACAGTCTTTCATACTGTAGTTTGACTTGCCTACAGCTAGCTTTTTGGATCTGTGACCTTCCTGACAACTAGAGAAAAAGGCTGTGGCCTTTCCAACAGAGCACTGTGCAACAAAACCAGTGAAATGTATTTTGTGTTTATTAACATTCATCCCCTTTTTGGTTGGTCCCAGTTCATCAAATCTCTTAGTTCACAATTATCTTTGTTGCCTTTGGAAGAAAAGAAAAAAAAAAAAAAAATCACTTAGATTGCTGATCTTAGATTGCAGGTTACTGATACTAGAGAAGAAAGCGTACTGCTTTTAAGCAGAGCTGGACCGAAGAAAGGAGAGTGATGATTAATCAGGCAGTTTCAGTCACATTAGGAACTGATATCCATCAACAGGCTTTTTCATTGAACACATAGTACAGCAAGTCTAATAGGCCAACGGTAGCAGAACTGAAGAAATGTTATTATAGACAAGATTAAAATTAAGCTTCTCAAACCCCTAAAATCTAGACGTACTTACCGTTCTGGGCTCAAATGTATACAAGGCCCTGAAGACTTTAACCTGGCCTAAAAAAAAAAAAGAAGCAAACAGTATCAGTATTATGCTTTCCAAACACAGCATATGCATGCAGCCCTGAAATCCAAATAAATTCCTTTCCTTAATCCTTAAAGCTGCTTGCTGAAAGAATTTGTGCTATCCTTCTGCCAATGAAAATCATGGTGAAAAGACACAACCCAGCAGCACGTGTTCTGAAGGAAATGAGCCAACTGATCGGCTAAATCTAAGATGCCTCTTGTGCACACCTAACATGCTCATCATGCAAGTCAGCTAAAGTGTTGCCATCAGTTTCTGAGGCCAAGAGTAGTTGCAGTCATATACACCCTCACACACTCATACATGTTGTATATCTTTTTATTAATAATATCATTTGTCAAATGATACAGAATTAAGGAAAGAATAAAGAAACAAAACAATGACCAACGCCTGCAACATGTTCTCATACTTATTTGTAGTTCTTACTAACTAGGAAAATAATGCAGTAGCACAGAAATCATTGCATTTAAGAAAAATGACAAATGGTCAGCAAGTCCTATTTATGGAATGTACAACTGACATGGTGTTCTGTTCAGATGCTTAAAATAAGCTATAGTGTTTATAATTTCACTCAGTGGGCAACATTTATTTTAATAGGGCAGTTTTGAAGAGACTGTCAGCAGCATCCAAGCCAAGAAAAGATAACCTTAATGCAGAGCGGTACAAATTTAATTGCATAAACTGCAAAAAAAAAAAGCATCCCTATAAACATATTTTTAAAAATTCAATAAAGGCACCTTTCAAGAGCAGGAAGGCTAAGATAAGTACAGGGGAAGAAACACCTATCTTAATTTTATTAGCTGAACTGCTGAAGTCCACTGAATTCAATGGAAAAATACATTATGCAGACTGTTCTGTAGAATTTACTTTTATATATCTTAAGTCTTACGTATGTAGGTTTGTTTACTTTTAAATATCTTAAGTATGTAGCTCTATTTTGGGTTCCTACACTATACTTTACATGTTTATATAGATTAGCTTGTGACTGAAGCAGTACTAGGTCCATCAGGACAATGCACTTAGCCCAGGCTATTTTGTATTCTCAGAGAAACTGATGAACTTACTGCCAAAGCTTATACTGCACAATAATGTGCATAGACAAAATCCTGTGTGGTATATCATATGGAGAGAACTGAGTAATGGGAGAGTAGGCTTTCTCATATCTCAAGAATAAGCCTTTACCTTTCTGTAAAGAACCACCACTGCTAAAAATTTTTTTGCCTGTTTTTTGCTAGATGTAGTCTTTGTTACCCCAGTATCTAAAAGCCTATCCATGACAGTGATCATTTTAGAAAATTAACATAAGGGTTTCAGAAATGTCAGTCTAAATGTACATATGCTGACAGGCTTGTGAAAGGAGGATGGTACTCAACTGTACAAGCTGCCATTTTGCAGCATACCCCACAGTCTTGAGGTGGCTCTTAAAAGATGTTTTCAAATACCTCTGGATATTCCCTAGCAAGACACATGCCACACCACACAGTTATTAAGCGGTATTTATCAAGGTATAACTACTGAGCAAAACACTTCTGCAGTCCTCTGTCTCAGACTTTTTTGGGGCTAAGTGTATGTAAAAGTATAACCATAAAATTAATCCATGTAAACTTTCTGGATTGAGAAATGCATGTAGACACTGTATATATGATTTTTCTTCCGATTTGTAACTGTATCCCATGCTCCTCCCAGATATTATTTTTTTAATAACACCATAGAATTTCAGTTTGGCTTTACTGCTTCTCTCTCTCACACAGCAGCCATCTCCTAGACATAAAAGGTCCAACACGTCTCAGACCTTTGCCTCAGAAACTAAATACCTGCACTGTGGCAACAGCTAAAAAGGATGAAACCTCTGTTCTGTTTGTTACCCATAAGGAAATGATGAAAAAGGACAGTAGGCGGTAATGTGTCCTAGATCTAAGAGCTTCAGAATGAAATGTCTGAACTGTGGCTGGGGATAAGACAAACAAGAAGAAAAAAAGTGAAAAAAAAAAAGAAACAAGAACAAGAGAAGACAAAACCGGGTGAGTGACAAGAGTACTGTCCCTTCTCCTTGGCTTTCTTAAACAGATGACAGAAAAACTCAGGATAGAACTGCCCACTGACTCTGGCAACTGTAACCATCACCCAACAATTTTCAAGGTTTTATACAAGTAAAAGGAGGAAATTGACAACAAAACGGAAGAATAAGAAACATTAAAAGGGGAAATGAGAAGATGGCAGAAAACAGAGAAAAGCAAGAAATACACATTTGTGTGTGTCATATGCGTTTCCTGTAATACTGTACTGCATCTGTGTCAACAGGTTTTCTAAAGCTATCGCACCCAAAAGGAGAGGAAAAGAAGAATGGAAACACTGATGCTGATTAAAGTATTGCTGAAATGTTGTTTAAACAATTATTTATTTTTCATTTCTACACAACTGAAACAGAGAGTTACTTCCTCAAATGTCAAGCTGTGGTGTCACACACAGCACGACATATTCTAAAACATTTTCCTGTGATGAAATACCAAGTAGAGATTTGTATCTATAGAACTGCAGGTCTGGCTAACATTAGTTTTGCAGCATCTTATATGGGAGTTAAACACTACTCATTACTGGCACCAATCTTTTAAATATTTCTTGATAAACAGACATTAAGCCTGGTTATGTCACTGCATTTAAGAGCCAAGAACAGTAACATTTTAGCACTTGGCATGGCAATAATTACTTGTGCTAAATTCTAATGCAAAAAATCAGTCTGGAAGATTTAAAGTAAGAAAATGTAAGGATGCAAAGGGCACATTAAACTTGAACCCTTGTGCTCTGCAAACACCGATAAATTGTATTTTACTAGGCACATAAATACCTGTAATCACTTGTATTTCTATCTAGCAATGCCTATCCCTAGGCATGCAGACAGACTTAGAGCTTGTACTGGCCAGTGTCCCTTGGAATAAGCAAAAAGTTATAAAGTGCCCGAGGACCTCCTGTGCTCCTCCTTACTACCATCTCTCCACTATGAACCATGTTTCAAGATTCATGTCGGATGGAGTACTAATACATTAGCACTGATCTGAACTTACCAAAGTTGACTGACTGCACCTCCCCACTACGTACTGCTTGGAGGGCAAAAAAACTAGAATACAGAAGATGCCTGTACCTTTTTAAGATTTCAAGGCACCAGGCAAACATGAATGACTTTATTCTCAGCATGTCTGGTGAGGGGAGTATCCGTTTTAAAAACAAAGGAAGTGTACAGGGATCACACTACAGTAATCATACTACAGTGATGTGTCCCACAATCAGCCTTTTTCTAAGCGCAGAGACAAAATTTAAATGGTTCTTCTTTTCAATCCCATACTTTAGCCACAAGGCTATCTTTTCCCTTATCATGCAATTTGCATTAAACATCTGCAAAACAACTGTCTGATAAATAAAAAAGATAACCTGTTACACATACTAAACAGATACAAATATTCATAGCATACAAATTCCCCAATCCACAATTTGCCAAACCCTCCCCCCGCAACATAACAGGGTAAAGGAGTCAAACTAATGATTCTAACCAGCAACATAAACAAATGCCTTTATCAGGTTGGGCTGACCTCACACGCTTCGATTTATTTTGCATAACTTCTCCTATAAACTTCTTCTGCTTTTTATCATGAAAAGGAACAGGCCATGCAGATTTTTAATATGACCTTCTCCCAGACAAGTGCATAGAAGTAAAGAACTGAGGTGCTGAACAGTAACAGCAGCTTAAAAATGCAGCTTCTGATATGTACTAAACTGGAACAAGATCACTGCTGTGCTTTGTAAAGCAAAGTAACAAAAAAAGACCATTTTCTCAAAAGACTAGCAGCTTTTTGTTTCCTCCTAGCAATTCTGAGCTTTATTTTTAATTAATTGCAGTATCATTAACAGAAGATTGTTTCCAAAGAAGTGCTAAGTGTTTTCGTAACAAGGAGTTACTGTTTCTCTCACAGTGATGCTTTTTTTCCCACTTCCTTTCTGTTCTTTTACCCCAGCTTCTCTATACCACCACAGGCACTAGCATTAAAATCCCCTCCTTTACTCAGCTTGCCACCAAAGCATTCTCTCCTTTCCTCTTCTTTGCTTTCACCCGTTAAAGAAAAGAAAAGAAAGAAAAAAAAAAAAGAAAAAGCAGAGAGACCCATCTCTGCTTGGCATTACTTGTTTAGATACTTGAGTTAGGCTGAACTTCCAGCACCAAAGGGGAGGGAAAGCCATTTCATTAGCTGTCAATTTATTTTACTTCCTCAACCAAAAAAAAAGTATTTAGTGTAAGAGCCATTTATTTTAGTTAAGAAAATAACCATGTCATTAAGCCGATGTTCACAGGAGCTACCAAGAACTGGCCCCATCAGACTGGTACGAGTCTTTTGTCAGCATTTCACACCCTGCTTCGCCTGCCAGACAGACATAATCAAATCTCATTGATGCAAACAAGGTTCTACAAATCAGATATTCATCCTGATAGAGCATCTTTTGATTAGCTATACTGAGAGTGAGCAGCTCTAGACTACCATAAAAGTCAGAATAATCAACTTACTTTAGATAAACAGACTCACTGGGTATCACAAAGCACTATCAGTGCTTATAATACAGAGAAAGGGATAAACTCCGTGCGCTAGAAAATCAGAATTGGCCATGGTCATCTACAGATTAATTAAAAAACTTCAAGTCCATCAACTCCTACAAGGGTTCAAGCTAATCCTGGGCTAATTGTCAGCAGCCATCCTCCTCCTTGCTCCCATAAGGCTACACAGAAGCAGTTGAAAGTCAGGTACCCTCGCTAGCATCAACTTGAAACCACTGAACAACTAGATTGAAAACAAGTAATTTGCATCCCTACCTGTAGCAAATGGACCAAAAAGAGGAAATAGGCATAAGATTTGGGATGAGGGGAAGAAAAAGAACGGTTTGCATGTTCCAGTGTCTATGCTGGTTTTACAGTCACCTCCCAGAACATGTATAACTGGGAATATTATTTTGATACACATTCAGGTTAATTTCTCTGAAGAAAGCAAGAGGCATCTTCCACCTGACCTCACAGAAAACGTGGCGGCAAAAAGACAGTGTGTTTGTTTTCTCAATGTTGGCTCAAGAACCTGCAAAGGAAATACACAACCTGGCAACACCAACAATTAGAAGTCACAATCTTCTGGTCAAGTGACAGCATCAGGTAAGCTGCAGATCAGAATAATTTGTGATATGCTTGCAGTTTGCTTTAGTAAGCAAAGACGTGTTCACGTTATGATCTGCATGTTTCTTGGAAAAAGTGGAGTTTTATTACAAGGACATTATGACCAGACTGAAACATTTTTTTGGGCTTCCCAGGAACTGGAAAATAAGGTGCTTTACACCCTGACCTTCAAGCAAGAATAAAAGTAGTGGAAATATGTTTTACAGGAGTGCAGCTTGTATTTTGGTATTTTGCTCACAGGATCTTGCAGAGCCACAACATGAGCACAACACAGCATTTAAGGATTGCCACAACTGAGAAAAAAAAGTGGAGTTCCCACTGGTTAGAGAGCCATCTTCAGCTTTGAAGTAGTGCTTGTTAGAAAAGGGAAGTGAATACAGGGCATACACATCAGAGGGGAGGAGGGGGTGTGTATGTATTAAAACAAACAAAAAAGCCTAGGAATCTGTTTAGGGACATGTTGAAAAGAATGCAAATGGTAGACTGGTGCCAGTGTAGATAAACTGGGATAGCACAGGAACAATCATGGACTGCACCAGTCAGTATCCGGAGTGAAAGGAACAAATAGCATTTGTTTACAGAAAATCAGAATTAAGAATATTCTCACAGAAGATGTATGTGAGCACAATTTCACAAAAGCATTTTTACTGCCACAGCTTGATGCTGAAATCTTCTAGTTGTTACTCATTTTATTTCTGCAAATACACAGAACGCCTTCACTTGTAGGAAGCTTGTTTGTGGCTCCAGCAGCTTGCAGTAGGAGGAGGGTTTGGAGTCAGAAATGAAAGTTTAAAATTCGTGTTGCAATCAGACTTGGAACTGTTTAAGTGTTCCTCTGATGTTTTTCCTCCCCTTAGCACTGATGACCACACATGTTCACATCCCCCTGGCTAACAAAAGCCTTCGACTACAGAAGGAACCCAAACCACCACCACCTAAACCAAATTTAAGCCTCCTGCTAAGACCATGCTAAACACATGACTTAATGCAGGTCTTCTGCCCCTGTGAATGCTGTCACAGCTCCTGCTTTACCTACAAATTAAGGTGAATTGAACTTTACTGTGATTCAGTCTAAATATTTGTGTTCGGAACCCTATTTTTAACCATGACAGCTACTAGTAGCTGCCAAGCCAACAGATCTGCATTATGGTACTAACCCCTTATGTCACCTAAGTAATGTTTCCTCCTGCCTCCCCTCCTTGAAATTGGAATAATTTAAAACTGCGATTTCCTTGGGACAAAGACTGGACTTTCTCCGTAAAACGTAAATGTTGTGTGGACTCTAGGCCAGGATCAACAAACCTGACTCTATCTGAAGAATATGAAAGTTAGGTTTCTTTAAAATACTAATATACCACTTTAATCTCCCCAAAAGCTGTTGCTGTACACTATGTAAGGCTCTAATAAAAAATGCATAATCAGACAGAGAGCACAGTTCAAGGAAACAACTAGCAGAAGCCAATATAGCTTGTCAAGTTCGAAGGACTTAATAAATAACTTCTGTAGATAGGATTAACATCCGACACGGTATGTTTAAGAGGTTTATGAACTCCACAAAGAATAATGTAGCTTAAGATATCAATAGAATTTTTTTAAGATGTAGAGGAAACCCTACCCTTTCATAATGCTGAGAGAGAAGGAAGTTTGTTATTTTCAACTCCCACTCCACTCCTTTTGTATCTTCAATAGCAAGTCTAAATAGAAAATACAGCTAGAAAACAACACAGAGCCCCAAGAAAAAAGCAAAGGCACTTGTTTACAAAAAAAAAAAAAAAAAAAAATCTCAAAACACTAGAAATTAAAAGCCTTCTAAAGCCTCCAAAACCAGTAATGACCCCTTACTTGAGGGCTAACCACAGACCCCAAAATACTAGCTCAAGTGTTGACAAACATTTCAGATGACTGTCTAAAATATATTGATCTCTCTGTAACTGAAATCCTAATGTGGTGTGCATGCCACAGGATTAATAGAGGAGCCTTCTGTCAGATAAGATGCTCCCATGTACTGAAGAAAACTACGCTTAATGCTATAGCTAGTTAGTTTTTCTCCCTTCGCCCCTACTGTTTCCCCCCCCATTTTAAAGCACTGCCTAGCCATCCAACTGCAATGTTCAACACCACTGTGATGAACAGTGGACACTCACTGTTTTAGAAAGGATAAATATTTATTTCACTAAGCACTTTTCACTCCCCTGCCACCTGCTGTCTATCTAGCCCGCACTTTTATCTTTTTTCCTGAACACAAAGGAAAGGACTACAAGCAACCAATGTCTTGTCCTATCTGTCTTGAATTGTAACAATTCAGCAGCAAGGCAAGGAAGAGGCTGTGCCCTGACGCAGGTCATAGCCCAGTTTATAGACCGGATACCTGATAATAGTCAGTGAAGAAAAATTAACACAGCTTGACCAAATGCACTAAGACATTCCACCAACTGCCACCAAAAGAGGCAGTATTACACTGCTGTAGCAACTACGTCACCACATGCAGCTCCTATAATGTATCTGCCTTTAATTTGTACATTTTAACATCTATGAACCTTAAAGATTTGATGACAGTACCACAGGCACAACTGGTACTATAGACAGAACAAAGCCAGGCATACAACTACAGAAATATTTTGGGAGTATGCTAGAAAACAGTCTGTTCCTGAAAATGCCTTAGAAAAGATTTAACACAACAGCCTCCATAAGACTTTCTCTCTTAAAAAATAAGGAATTTGGCAAAATTAATCTCATTACCCTTAATCAGCTCTGAAAGCCACTACCAAGACAGTCTTATTCTCTTCCTCTTCCTTCTTCAGCCATTTATTTCTACCCATTTCCTTTTGCTGTGTCAAGCACTCATGCGGTAAACCAGCTCAGCAAGTTCATTAGACGTAAAAATAACCTAACATAAAAAGTCAAAGCATCGATCTAGCTTGTCATGTTGCTAAATGGAATGGAAAGGGGATGGCGGGGGCGTGTGTGGAAGGAGTAGGGAACCTGTCTTTTTGATGGCAGCCTGCATTTCATCAGATCAAGCATACCACAAAACTGCACCCCAGCAAACTTGCAAGAGACACCTAGTATTAGAACACATCTGAGTTAGCCCGACACCTCCTGCGGGTTAGGTAGGGTTAGAGCCTTTAACTCTTAGGTTAATCTTAGGTTAAATTTAACTCATCTTTTTGCAAATCAGAACACTGAGTTATCAACTTAATTGGAAAAAATGTACTCTTCGTAGGTATTTGGCTGTGAAGAGCAACACCACACCCTTTCAGAAGCCCACAGATTTCCTCAGTGTGGGTTTTTAGTGAGAATCCACAATAGCAGCGCCTCTGTTACTGTCTTTTTCATTTCAAGTAAGCTGTCTTCAAAGAAGCTTAGCAAACTGCAGAGCAGAGAAAATTCTTCCGAGGATGAAACTCTACATTCAGAGCGCTTTAATAGATTTTGCTTCTGTGAGTAGGTTGAAGCTGATGGTTTAAATGGTCTAAACTGAGTTTGCACTTACTTGCCTTCAAATGAAAAACTTCTTTTACAAGCTGTCTAGTTAAATATTCCTTTTTAGGCATTTATTTCTAAAAAGCATTAGGCATTTATTTCTAAAAAGCATTAGGCATTTATTTCTAAAAAGCATTAGGCATTTATTTCTAAAAAGCATTCTTTCAAATAGTGTTCTAAGTGTAAAAAATATTGAAATTCAGATTTATTTAGGGATCAGATAATCATATTTTGGGAGACACCAACTAGTCTTACCTTTTTAATTATATTCACAATGAATTTTTAACTTTAAAGTAAGAATTTAACCTTCCATATTAGCAGATGATATGCGAACATAATAAACAGCACTTTCCAGATCAATTCCTTATTTGAGGGGAAAAAAAAAAGACCACCTTAAACCTAATGACTTAAATTTTGACAGAAGAATGTATGTTTACCTGAAAGAAGCCACTTCTATTCCAAGGTTTAAGACCGCGCAACTTCCACTGGTTTTTCAACGTATCTTTAGAAAAATCTGTGATTCATTTTTGGAAACTAACTTTCACTAAATTTATCTGAAATGGCTGCAGAAACAGAAAATTATGCATCAATGACAAAATGCGCTAGTAAAGGGCGACACGGCCGTCGGCACCAGAATGCCAAAGGACACACTGAGAGCTTGGCTGCTGGGCGTCCTACAAGGGAAAGCGGCGGATGCCACGGGAGAAGCTGCAGGATGTAGGACGGGACTAGACTATACTC
>NW_009259307.1:754628-768040 GCF_000687185.1 Egretta garzetta
CACCCCCTCGGCCGGGGCGGCTTCTCCCGGGCACCCCGCGGCGCCTTAAGCAGCGGTTAAAGGCGCCCTGTGCCGTTACGAGTAGGGCGGTAGCGCCTCGGTGTTAGGGTTTATGTCCTGTTTACGGGCGCTAAACCGAGCCCGGGAAGAGCAATTCAGGATTCCTGTGTTGCAACAGGAGTGACAGATTTGCCTTTGCGGTTTGTGTTACACGCTGCTCTGGGGGGAGGAAGAGTTGCTGGGCTTTTGCATCCTTGCTCTGGGGAGAGGCAGAGTTGGTGGGCTTTCTCGTCCTGATGTTTTTTGCCTTAAACTGGGATTAACTTTCATGCAGACAGTGACGTAAATTAGAGTCCAAAGCTCAGCACGTGTGTCCAGATGTTGTTTAGTTTGTTACATGGCATTTTTTTTGTGGGACAAAGGCTAATCCCCTGGAACGCAAACCTTGCTGAGGATTTTTAGAGAAGAGCGTTGGGGTTTGGGTTTTCTTTCTTTTTAACGGGCTGACCATCGTCACCGCCTGAGGACAGCTCATCTGTTTGCACTCCCTGAATACCTCGCTGATACCGTAAGCTTGCGATGTGCCATTGAAGCTATGAATATTTATAATATTCTTAGAAAACCTTCGCATGCTAACTCACAAAACTTGCCGGGTACTGTAGGTGTGCAGCAGCGTTGCAGAGCTGTGGCTGTCGTAGTGGCAGTGCCCCCTGCACGAGTCAGTACACCTTCTTTTTGTTTTCTCTTTCTAACAGAAGGAACATACAAAGCAACCATGCAAAGATTGCGTCACAGACCTCTGAAACAGTTGAACTTCCAGTCATTGCACCAAATGCAAAAGGATATTAATATTTCCGACTCCGCGTGTGTCTAAAACTTATTTTAACAGGAATAGTGCGGTCTTATTTTCCTACTGATGCCCTGTAACAGTCTTTTTTTTTTTCCTAGTATAGGAAAATAAAGACTTTAAAAAAGATATGAGGTGTTCTCCTGTTAAGGCAAGAATTTCATCCTGCTGCTAGGATCTAATAATGCAGCTTTGATTACAGAAAAAAAAAAGAAGCTTAATTACAGTTAAAACTAAAGTATTACATTTTTAAGACAATTTAGAATTTAAAAATATATACAGATACTTTTTTGTTGGGGAGGGGAGGTGGTGTTACCTGCTTCAGTCCTTTCAGGTCCTGGGTATCACAGGCCTTACCTCCTTAAGCGTGTCTTAGGAGGACAGAGCAGGTGAAAAACAGGGTGTTTGTGTGTGGATAAATGGTCGTTAATTGGCCTGTGCTCTTGGAAAGCGGTGTTCCACAAGTGTTAAACTGGCTTGATAAACTCTGTAGACTAGTGCCGCTGCCAAGAGAAGCGGCCCCATTACTACCTGGCCTTCTGCTACACCATGCCTTTGAAGGCACGGGTAACTGGGTGGTAAACTGGTGGGAATTCGTTCAGCCAAAAATTAACAAACTAACATTCTTCCCCTCGCTCCTCCTCTTTGTTATAACCTTTAATAAAATTCTTAAAACTTCTTTCTCCTCAGCACATCACTGGGGGCTTTTTCAAGGTTTTCGTTTGTTTCGCCACCACAGCTTCAGTTTTCCTCATCTTTTTTATACCATTAATGCTTGAGCTAGTGACTGTGCTTTTCTTTAGGGACTCCTGTGGTATTAATATTGATAAAACTGAGTCTCTCAACGTTCCCTCCAAATAATTATAATACTGTCTAAGGTAAAAAGCATTGAAATCTGTGATGTGGCATGTATCTTGCAGGTTTTATGTTAGCATTAGAACAAGCAGTTGAGGTTCTGACAGTAGCTTTGCAAAAAAAAAAAAAAAAAAGGACAGCAAATAAGTCTTACCTGTAATTGGCATTCCTTAATACAATAGCTGCTTTCCATGTTGCTGAATTAAGAGTTTTCACTGGCTACTATCTTTGACAGTGAAAAGGAAGAACTGAGGAGAAAACAAACTATGAAAGTATTGATTATTGGCCTCGGCGGGTAAGTATTAGCAAATTAAATTTCCTCTACAGCCCCAGACTGGTCTTCCTTTCAGAATGAAGTGATGTCATTTCTATTTATGAATGGATATTTTTTGAAAACAGATTGCAAATACAACACGTAATTGTCTCATTTTATGGCATTTACCTCTTAAGAAATTGTTCCTGTCTCTGTTGGAGACCTCCAGTACCACCTCCCTCTAACCTCTTTCTTGGCACTGCTAGATTTACTGTCTGAAAGCTGTTGGAACCTGCCAGAAAATTCCTTGATGTAGAGTATTTAATGCGAATAAACTTTTGGGGGTGCTTGGATTGTGTCTTTGTGGTTTACCCTCACTATATAGAAATGTGTGTGTGAGCTTGTACGTATGTTTAAAAAATAGAGTTCTGTCTTACATATGTTTAAAAGATAGGTTTTTGTCTTGATGCGGTTTTTGCTTTGTTTTCTAACTCAGGGTAACAAATGGGGGGAAAACAACGCTGGCAGAAAAGCTTAAGAAAATGCTTCCCAACTGCGATGTAATCTCTCAAGATGACTTCTTTAAGGTAACGGTATTGATGGAAGGACCTGATAGGTAAGAGTAGGCTTGAGTAGATTTTAGTATCATTTCTTCTCTTTTCAGTTCTCCTACTGGTAAACTTTTAAAATTGTGCGGCTTAAAATAACAGTAACTTCATGAGAAAGAGAAGTAAAATGAGTGCTGGGGTAATTGAACTCTTAGTGGCCAAAACCATGGAGTGTACTCAGCAAAAAGAAATTTACTGTCTTCTTTGATGCCCTTTTAAATTGAGGAGCGGGTGCATGTTGGATGCATTTTTCAAGATACTTTGTGGTAATGAAGTTAATGATATTGTTGTGTTAACCCTACACCCATACAGCAATAGGTAGTTCTCTTGTTTCCCAAATCAAACCAGAAAAACACCTTTTGCATTGTTTTCAGAGTTGTTTGTTAAGGATGGTGAAGCAGTTCTTATTTCAGAAGTAAAGCTCTAATGAACTTAAGAGGTATAATTTGGAGCACTTGCTGTTCTAGGTTAAATAAAGTGTTTGTATTGTATTTTAACAGTTGTATACAGGAGTTTAATTTTCAAGCTAAATTTAATCAATTGGGATACAAAGATTTATAACCCTTAGGTTTGTAACTGATATATATATATATACGTAACTGTCAAAGTGGTCATAAAAGCAGTCTCAAAAATATTCAATCTTTTTTCCCCTTCAGCCAGAGTCTGAAGTAGAAACAGATGAACGTGGATTTAAGCTATATGATGGTGAGTAACTTTGATGCATTGCTTTTGAACATTGTACTGAATCGCTGTTCTGCTGAGCTTCAACACTTCTTCCCCTCCACCCCCCGCCCCTCTTCCTGTCTGAACAAAGCAGTAAACAAATGGTTGTTTAAGAGCAGTCCTTTGCTCAGCTTCTCTCACCTCACTGAGATAAATAAGAAAACTTGCTAAACTAGTAAACAACTCAAGCTAGTGCTTGACCTTTCCTTTTCCCTTTTTAATCTTTTTCCTCTATTTCCACCGCTGCGTCTGGTGCAGTCGCAAATGTTACTGTTCAGTTGAAAGCCTTGGCTTACAGCACTGGCATAAGCTTAACCTCACCACTTTCTATAAAATGATTTTATTTTTTTTGTCACTTTAATAATGACCTCATGGGATATCACCATTGAGTCTCTTTCATTGTCATCTTCCAAATCGGTCAAAACTTGGGTCTGATTCTGGCACCTTTATTTGATGTCAGATGTCACACAGAGACCAAATGTTTTGAAGTTCATGGTTAATTCTGGCTCAGTGTGCCAATTTAGTCTTAAAAACTTCTAGATCCAGATCCACTTCAGGCAGGTGCTTTGGTTCAGGTCATATTGAGTTGTGAACAGTTGATTATTAGCTAATCTCTGTTGATACTTGATGATCACAAAATGTGTTACTCAGGCATATTGGCCAGAACCATAAATTGTATCCAAAACCCGACTCTTACTAGCTGTGCAGTCTTTGGCTCCACTTCTAGACATCGCGAAACTGAAGTGTGAAACTGGAGGGATAAGTTGGACATTCTGATTCAAATATCTGGGTTTAATGCTGCTCTTAAAAGCACTTCTAAAATGCATTTGCTCTTATGTTATCCAAAGGCTGCCTTCTCTCTGCCATTCGGTACCTACTTGATATGTTCTTGCATGCCTACAAACAAAAACAGCTGCTACATTGTGCTGTTTTGCTTTGTACGCCATCCTCCTTTCAACCGAATCCATTCATCCCCACCCTCCAAATACCTGAAGCAAAATAAAAACACAAAGCAAAAATTTAAAAAACCCCCCCCCCCCCCCTTCACCTATGTTGGTGACAATTGACAGAAGAGTGGAGGTCTTGAGGTAATTAAGTTTTTACAAGTTTTGTGGAATAGGATAACAGTCCCTGCAGTTTCTACTGTCAAGGAAAAGGCTGTGAAGTGAGTTCACCCTTTTTGATGCCACAGCATTCAGAGAGACCACGCTCACTAGAAATACCCTGATCCTGGGGAAAGTTTTAGTTCCAGGGTATCATCAGTTGCAAACTTGGAACTACTTATAACTGTGAGAGAGAATTTTTGAGGTAATCCCATTCCCTTTCATTTAGACTTGTATGTAGTCTATTTGACTCTTACTATTTAACCTAGGGGCACTTAAGGTTTCCTCATTTTTTTTTTTATTCTCTGTTTTTAAGGGGTGCCTAACTTTCTGTTTTCATGTAGTACTTGATGCCCTCTATATGGATGAAATGGTGAAAAGTATTCGCAACTGGATGAAAAAGCCAGCAAGCTCAGGTGTTGTGACAGAAGAGCCACAGAATGCTTGTGACAATCTGAAAAATACAGATGATGTTTATATTTTGATTGTTGAAGGCTTTCTGCTATACAATTATGAGTAAGCAGTAGTATGTAACCTGATATATTAAAAGCTGCCCTAAAAAGGAAGAGGGAACTAAATATATTACTATCTTAGGCCTCTTAATGAACTATGGAATAGAAGATATTTTTTGACCCTTCCTTATGAAGAGTGCAAAAGGAGAAGGAGGTAAGATTATTCAGTTATTGCTCACAGAGGGTCACTGTACCCGCTAAGCTGGAGTGGTTCTTTTGAACTAGCTTTTCTTCGGTGCTTACCAAATAGAAGTTATTGAGATTGTCTGTGCTATGTGATTCCCAGGGAAGTCGGTGTGGGTATTTAACCAATAGGATGTTAAATGTTTTACAAATGCTCAAAAGAGAATTTGTTGTCCACATAAATTATTTAGATTATTGACTGCATATTGGAGTTAAGCCTTTGTTGAATACAGCTACGTGATTGTTGTTGAAGTAACAATGTTCATGGGTGGTTTTAGTCTATGCTTCACTTAGACTTAGTGCATTTGTTTTACCGTATATCTGATTTAGATTATTAAGCCAGTGTCTGGCTTGCCTCCAAATTTGGAGCAATGTTGTGTGCTTGGAGCAATACATGTGCACGAAGTCAGAATCTGCTGGCTGAGCAAGGAAATCCTCCATTCAGCTGGCTTTGGTTGATTCCACTTTCTTGGTTTCTCACTAGACTCACCATTAAAGGCCTTTAGTGTCCAGGCTGGAAGAGACCAGAAAAAATCACTAGTAGTTTAAAACTGGAGAAATCTGTAACCCGAAAAAAAAAAAAAAAAAAAAAAAAAAAGTAAAAAAAAAAAAAGTAACTTGTTTTGATAATGCTTTCAGTACAGCTTAATTTATATGCAATACCTTTTTCAATTGAAAAAAAAAATCCCTTTACCACATCTTAAATGTTATTTGGTTGGCAGAAATAGGTAAGCTAGCAAGAGATCATATCACAGATTATATTGAAACAAAGGAGCCTCCTTTGCTCAGTTATGCACCCTGCCAGCCTGTTTTTATTTCGGATAGATGCTCTTATTAAACCAGCTGACACTAGGGGAAAAATGTAAAACTTGCATGGGAAAGCAAATATATTTTTGTGTAGCACCAGAGTCTATCAGCCAGCAGATACACCGGGGTTCTTCGATGGACACGTGTGGCCTATGTATATGAAATATAAAAATGAATTGGAAGAGAATGCAAGTAACATTGGTATGGTATCCTTAATTTTAAACTTACAGAATGCTTAAGTGTAGCACTTGTGCAGTCTTTGTTGGGTTGTGTGGGTTTTTTTCTATGGGACAGAGTTTTCTTCAAATATTTTTGTGGCACTTGGGCAGTTGGTTTGGGCCTTTTATTGATTTTTCAAGTCTGTAGGGTTTTGATTGTGGGTTTGTTTGGGTTTTTTTTTAACAGTTAAAATTGTGAAGTTAAAACCAGAAATGTTCTGATTGCTAATTAAGTCCGTTTAACAAGCTGCTTTGTGTGTGCGTGCATGCATACACACACATGGCTAAGCTTCCAAGACGATAGGTGATGCTCTGGCAGAATTCTTCAGAACAGAATTAAAATCCTGGTTGAAGTCCTGCAATAAGCTGAAGACACTTCCTAGGTACTTTTTGTACGCACTACAGTCATCAGTCTTGTATGAGAAGTGTCAAGGCTGAGCCAGCTTGACGAGGCGCTGCCATGAGCTTGTGTGGTGTTTACACCTGTACAGTTTGTGGACTGCCTCCTTCTGGAGCGGGGCCCAGGGGAAGGAGAAGTCGGGTGCTGCTTCATCAGCACAAAGAGCAGGGCACAGCTTCTTGCAGTGCAGTGAGAGTGGGAACGTCAGTGCCCTTTCTTAACTTGCTCAAACCTTCCACTGCATAGGAACCTTTCTGCTGAATTATTCCATTTCCTTACTGTCCTACTGTTATTAGTGCTACCCTTATGGAGGGTTTTATACCACAAAAAGATGTAAATTAATTCATAACTAGAATACTTATCCATGACGTTATTTTTTTTTAACATGTAAAATTAATTTGGGAAAGAAGAAAAGGGAGGTAGTGTTCTTGCTTTTTATTTTTCCATCTCTTCTTATTGCACCCGTAGGAATACTGAAAGCTTTGTCAACTGCTATTGCAGGTAACTGGTATAGAACTCATAAAAACATTTTATTTTGTCTTTCTTAGTTTATTTGGATGGAACAAAATCCCAAGAGGAGCTTTTATCCTGTGTGTATAGTGATATAATACAGGAATTAAAAAAGCTGAGGGAAGGAAGTAAGTAATTCTACTAGAAATTGAATCTGCTTATCCCATTCAAGTTAACAGGAAGCTAATCCTTTTATGTGAAAATACTGCAAGGATTATGTAAATCTCTGTCTCCCCATATATATGTATTACAGCCCTTATACATGTTTGCCTGTTACTCTAAGTCATCATAAGCTATACATTTAAGTTCTTTGAAATTGGATGTTCTGAAATAATAGGTGAATCCATTGTTATCTAATGATAAAATAATGTAAAAAAAAAAAAGGGAACAGAAAGAATATGGGACAAACCATCAATGAAAGCAGACATGGTGGTGGTATTAGTTTCTAATACACAATGATGCCATGTGCAAACAGAGAAATAACACGACAGGTTAAATGTGTACTTTTTATTTTAGATCAGCAGGTCACAGCGTGATAATGTAGAAAGCCTGGGTTCCATTTGATACGAATTGAAAACCCCAAGACTGTCATACTTGGCAAGCCAGCCAACTGAGCAGATGTTCTGTGTACATCCATAATATTAGCTCATACAACTCAAGTGGATTTGTAGTGACTATTAACTCTGTAAGCCTCAGATACTGTTGAGTAGTATCAACAGTGCATTATTCTTGAGAATTTCTTCAATTAGTCATGCTTTGGCTGATCTGTAAATCTGATTGAATGTGTATGTTTTAAAGAATATAAACATTTCTGTGTACAAAACTATAAAGATGTAGTTCTGGTGGATTAGTAAGCATATCTGAACACGGATGAATGCAATCTGAAACGTTCATATTAGGATGACAGTGACTACCTCTAGTATTTTTATTAGCTTCTAATCACTGATAAATATGGTTAGAGGAACTAGCTATATGCTGTGGCAATAGTAAATTTAAGATTTTTATGAGCTGTTACACTGCTTATACAGTAACTGAAGCTGTTACTGAAGACAACCTAACTGAACTTACTCAGACTTGCTAAATATCTCTGTGGTGTTTGTCAAGTAATTTGTATGCTGTGCATTGCTTGGAGCAGTTGGGAATAGATATTTAAAGAAAAACAAACAAACCTGAAGAGAAGTCACATTACTGGAAAAAGATGGGGGAATAAGATGTCAGAAGGACTGCAGATGCATTCCCAGCAAGATTAAGTACATATATTGTGCAAAGATTGATTATTGTGGGTGGCATAGACTACCAGACAATAAATGCATGCTTCAGGGAGAAGGAAGGGAAAAATAATTCTTGTTAATTTTCATAGCTCAGGTTGAAATTATACTAATTACAGTGTTCAGAAAGCAGGTATGCTAAATGTACATTAAAACTGTGTTACAGGATTTGTGTTTATATATGTTCAGGTAAACTAGGGAAGTGGTATGTTTGAATCGTCTTTTGTTGCCGAGTGAGTAATGTATTAACTCTTACATTTTCAATCTCTTACATCTTTATCAGCCTGAATAAAAAACAAGTTGTAAACATGAGAAGCAAATGATGGACTGCATTACTATGTGTCAGCTGAACTGATCATGGTGACTGAAATTTAGTACTTTACTGTTAACAGTGTTAAGAGTCCTAAACCTGTCTTAAACAGATTAGAGCTGTGCAAAGCTGTGTTTAAGAAAAAGTCATTCCAAATACTATTTTGTATTATTATTTTGCAGTAAAAGTAATTCAGGTTGCATTTGCTCAAATGCAGTGATGGACTGTCTGACTTTAAACTGTGGTTTTGTTTATATTTCCCTTTGGAAGAGGTGCAACTGTAACAGACTAGCTAATACTTGCATGGTTGGGGTGAGTTGAGCTTAGCCAGCTACCAGGTGCCCACCAAAGCCACTCTCTCACTCCCCCTCCTCAGCTGGGCAGGGGGGAAAAAATGTGATGAAAGGCTTGTGGGCTGAGATAAGGACAGGGAGATCACTCACCAGTTACCAATCACGGGCAAAACAGACTTGAATCAGGGAAATTAATTTATTGTAGATAATAAGAAACAAGAACAAATAACCTTCTCCCCACCCTTGCCTTCTTCCCAGGCTCAACTTCACTCCTGATTTTCCCTGCCTCCTCCCCCCAGCAGTGCAGGGGGACAGGGCATGGGGACTGGGGTCAGTTCATCACACGTTGTCTCTGCCACTCCTTCCTCCTCACCCTCTGCCCCTGCTCCAGCCTGGGGTCCCTGCCATGGCAGACAGTCCTCCATGAACTTCTCCAATGTGGGTCCTTCCCATGGGCTCAGTTCTTCACAAACTACTCCTGCAGGGGTCCATCCTTTCCATGGGGTGCGGTCCTTCAGGAACAGACTGCTCCAGCGTGGGTCCCCTCTGGGGTCACCAGCCCTGCCAGCAAACCTGCTCCAGCCTGGGCTCCTCTCTCCATGCGGCCACAGGCCCTGCCAGGAGCCTGCTCCAGCGCAGGCTTCCCACAGGGTCACAGCCTTCTTTGGGCACCCCCCTGCTCCAGTGTGGGGTCCTCCCCGGGCTGCAGGTGGGGATCTGCTCCCCGGTGGGCCTCCCTGGACTGCAGGGGCACAGCCTGCCTCACCATGTGTAGGGTATAAGAAGACCTTGTTACGGTAACCTGGGACAGTTCACTTTCCCCACCTGAGCATGTGGAGTCCATGTTTTATCTCCTTGTTACAGTAAGTTGGGAGAGTTTGCTTCTCCTGCACCACCAATGTGGTGGCCAGCTGTAGATCTCTGAATTTAGACAGCAGCACCTGCATTATGTCAGTGAGTTCACTAATGAGCAAAGCAGGACAGTGCATACGTACAGTACGTTAATCAGCACAAGGTTTATTATCCACTACTGAGGTGCTTTCCTTTGAGCTTTGCTCCTGAGCAGGGCTCCACTGTGTCGGGTCCCCATGTGACGAGCGACGGTGTCCTGGCTCACCCTCACCCAGGGGCTCCCACTGTGGTAATGCTACACTTTCCATCAAGCCAAAGCTTTCACTCGCCAACTGCTGTGCCTCCTCCCTGAGGGACGCGCACTGGCCTCTCGCTGGTAACACGACGGGCTGCACCAGGGGCTGCAGGGGAATCTCTGCTCCGGCGCCTGCGGCACCTCCTGCCCCTCCTGCTGCACTGGCCTGGGGGTCTGCAGGGCTGCTCCTCTCACATCGTCACTCCTCTCTCCCAGCTGCTGTTGTGCAGCAGCTTTTTTCCCCTTCTTTATTACCACAGAGGCACTTCCACTGTCACTGATGGGCTCACCCTTGGCCAGCGGCAAGTTTGTCTTACCACAGAAGCCACCCCATTAGCACCCCCACTACCAAAACCTTGCCACACGAAATCAATACAGTGGTGAAGGGAAGAAATATTTTGTTGTTGCTTTTCCCATCCCTGCACAAAACTCCTAGGCTTATTGTGTCCCTTCAATAAAGTTTTTGAAGCATTTTCTTACATGCAGAAATGCGTGAGTACAACTTAAAGTGGTATGTTGGTTCCCGAGGAACATCATGGAACCTTTTATGAATTGAGAAGGATAGGAAGTGAAGGGTTAAGACTTATTGGTTGCTCACGCAGAGCAAGAATTTCAGTATTGGTAATCTTTATTCAGCCAGTTTAGCTGTGATTCAGAGGAGGGAATGAACAATGAAAGCACCCAAGTTTGCAGATGATACCGAGCTTTCTTGAGCAGTCCAACACCGGTCCAGTGACAAGGAGCTCAGTTTTGTGAGATCTTTCCATGGGCAAAAGGGGTAGATGAGCTCCAGTATAGATTTATCGTCTGTGGTGTAAATCATTCATCAAAATATACATACATGGTACTGAACTTGTAGTTCAGCAACTTGTACTTACAGCTCAGAGCAGAGGTCTGACAATTCTTCTGAAACTGTCACCACAGTGCGGAGCTGCCTCAAAGTATTAGGTAGCCATCACATGGAAGGGTATTGCAAACAAGGCGGGTGGTGCTACTTGGCTCCTGTGTAAAATGAGTGAACCCACATTTTCAGCCTTGGGCAGTGCCAGTTTCTGCATCTGGAGTCCATAGTGGAGTTAAAAGAAGGTCAACTAATGGCATAAATGGAATGGAGAAGTCGCTTTGTGAGGAGGAGAGACTAAAAATGCTGGGACTTCATTCTGGAGAGGAGAAGACTGAGGGGGAAGAATGGTCATGGTTTACAAAAGTTGTGAGTCAAGTGGATGCAGAACTAGTGTTCACTGAATGGTACAAATGCTAGTTTAGGGGGCACTCGTTCTTCACTTAAAAACAGATTGACCCATTATATTAAGGTGGTATTTGCCACACTTGAAAGTGGTATTTCAAGCAGCATGTGGTGAGCCTCCGAGATTTATCGCCATAGGAGGCAGACAGTACCAGCAGGCTCAAAAGGGATTGGGAAGATTCATTGACACCACACCCATAAAAAGCAGTGAAAGAAGCAGACAGGGCTCTGCCATGGATTGCCTGTGGAAACTGGCCAGGCTCACCTGCGGTGCCTCAGTTGCGTGTCCTCTTGCCAAGTTGCTAACAGCAACCCACTTCAGCGGGAAAAGGAAATAAACTCTTCTAAGAGTCTCTTTGGGCGGTAAAGTATTTCAGCTGCTGTTACAGAAGCTTACAGAACCCTCCTGCAAGCTTGGTACGGTGGTAGACCACTTTTGCTTTGAAGGTGGTACAGGCCCTGACAGGAAAAGACCTAGTCTGCCCCTGGCAGATGCCTTTTGACTGCCAGGGCTGTACCAGCGGTAAAGTGGGGGGCGGCGTGGGGGGGAGCTGCAGGACAGGAGCCCATGGTTCCTTTTGTGAAGAAAGGATGTTTTTTTGGAAGCGGTGTCACTTTCTGCTGGCTGCATCTTCAGGCTGCCATAGCCGAAGGAAATCTTGCTAAGTGTCTTGCGTACGTTCAGACACAGGGTGATGACAGAAGTGTTGTGCTACAGCAGGCTGGTGGCTTATGCCTATGACACACAGACATGCAACCACAGGGTTAGTTTGACATCAAGAAGATGATTTCTTTATCTTCCTGATGTCAGAATAACGGGAAGAACAGGAGGATGTATAGTCATAAACACTGATACAGGAAAAAAACGTTTTGTCTCGCAGAGCTATTGCTCCCCCTCTGACCTTCTCAGTTAAGCCTAGAAGCTGGATTTCTGACTGTTTTTGCTGTCTGTCATTGATTCAGGTGTTTGTTTTGCCCGACACATGGTGTTTTCTGCTTTGGGAAGCCACTTAGCGTGCCCTTGGGAACAACGATTCTCTTGCCCACCCAACTGGGAACGATGTCTCTGCTTTCCCTCCGGCACTGCCACCAAAAACCTTTAGAGTCACAACTGTCCAGTCAGTCAATGCAGTTGCAAGACAGTAAGACTAGTGTGAGGGTAAAGAAAACTGGAAGCAATTAAGGGTAAGCTGAGCACGTTTCCATGAGGAGGCCGATGCTCCTGTTCCCACAGAGAGAAGGTCAGTGGGACCAAAAAAACCCTCTCTCTCCTGTTCCGCTCTTCTGTTACGTGGTTTGCTGAAGGACTACTGCTTCCTGCCTGCCTTCAGGCAGAAGAGGGGCGTAGGACCGTGCTCTCCACACTCTCATAGGACAGTGCTCTTCAGGTTCTCACACTGGGAAGGGGATAGGCCCTCACGGAGGAGGCCCTCTGGCAAGAGCCGCCTCTTCTCAAGGCCGGTTGGAAAGGAGCACGGCAATGGGCTGCAGAACGCATGGAGGGTGCCAGCGCCCAGCCAAACGAGTTTTTGTCAGGTGGAGGAGGGTGTGCTCGATGGTCATCAGGGTGGAAGTGTGTTACTGGGGGCTGAAATCTAGTACCTAGTCAGTCATGCCTCGACAGGTGCTGCTTAACTTGCCTCCTTGCTTTTCTCTCCCCGCTGCTGGTCCCCGTGCTTTTCCACAGATGGGGTTTTCCTCCCGCCTGGTGACAGCAAACTCGCGGACACGGAGCGCTCCGCAGGGGCACCGACCTAAAAAAATTGTCCGGGGGGGCTGTTTGTGTGTTGCGGTTTAGCCCAACCATGCACCGCGCAGCCGCTCGCTCACCCTCTCCTGTCCCGGCGGGGTAGGGGAGAGAATCGGAATGGCCGAAGTAAGAAAAATCATAAAAGTTTGAAATAAGAACAGTTTAATAATTGAAATAGAACAATAAATTGTCATGAAAGTGACGGGAAAAACAAAATCCAGGAAAAACCAAAGTGATGCAACCACCTGCTGACCGATGCCCCGCCCGACCCCGAGCTGCGGTCCCCGCCCTCCCGGCCAAGCGCCGCCGGGTGACACAGTGAGCATGACGTCCTACGGCCTGCAACAGCCCTTTGGCCAGCCGGGGTCAGCTGTCCCGC
>NW_009259307.1:768779-789496 GCF_000687185.1 Egretta garzetta
GGGGTCCCGCCGCCCGAGGCGGGGAGGGGACCCCCGCGCCCCCCCTCCTTTCGGGATAGGCGCAAAGTCACCTCCATCTCTCTGTCGGCTAGGGAGCGTGGAATAAAAAGAAAAAAAAAACCAAACCAAAAGCCCCAAACCATCCTGAGGCATGGCACACCTGAAAAGGGTGTGAGAGGCCTCTTTTCGGAAGGTAAAATCGCTTAAAAGCGCCGTAAGGCACTCAACAGTAGCTCCTGCTGGCAGAGAAACGCAAACGGAGTTTCGATTATTGGGGAAATTTTTCAGAGAGGGGCTGATTTGCACAGGAGAGAAGAGCTGTTGACCGGGCTACCGGGTGCCGTTTGGTTATAACTTTCTTTTCCTAGATGCTTGTTGAGTCTGAAGAGTGCTTGATTGTCCCATAGGAATGAGGTAAAGGGCGGGGGACGAACGGACGGACCCGACCCGACCCGGACCCGACCTTCTGTCTGAATCCGTTGAAAGGAAGAGGAAACCAAAGTGACTCAAGTAGCGGGGTGGGAAGGGGGGGACGACTAGCTGAAAAAGTCCAGTTCTCTACAGTATTTTGGTAAATTGTCTTTAGTTACACTAGGTTTGGGAAGCAGAGTGGGGGTGTAGCTACGCTACGCATTTGTGTATTTCAGTTGACGGAATCACGTGAATCGTTGTGGTGTTCTGGACCCGGCTTGTCAGTGTAAGGCGAGCATAGTTTTTACATGACAGGGAGGTTCTTGGCAGGAGCAGGTGATGTTTAGAGCATTTTCTGCCCCTTTGCTGGTTTTGTATCTTGGATCGTTTTGTTTTCCAGGACTAGTAGTTGAGTGGGAGGTTGGTCTAGCTGGCACTTCGACGGCTCTTGCAGACCTAATTCTCCAATTCAGTTTGGCCGTACCAAAGACTTTTATGTTATTGCTGTTAGCACAACAGCCAACTGTAATTTACTCCTACCAGTGGTGTAGCTGTATCCTCAGGCCTTAGAAGCTGGGAATGTCATTCTCGGCCTCATGCTCAGCTGTGACTCTGGGTTGCTTTTGAATACTTTGGTTTTGGTAAACACATAACAGGAGGATGTGACTCAAATTTCCAGTACAGAAATTGAATTAAAATTATCTCTGCCTCACAGAAATAATTCCGAATTTAAGTGAAATTACGTATCTTGGTAGTTAAAAATAATTTAATTGGAAATGTCCATATGAGTAAGGCAATAACACACTTTCAGCCGAGTCCAAATGAAAGTTCATGTCTTCTGGAGGCATATGGACTTAACTTCATTCTTTGTGTGTAGTTCTGATTTCATTCTGCTACAAGGTTGCAGTTCAAGATGAAAGGGTGGAGGATTATGGTTCAAAGAATTTTTCTCACAAAACTTTCAAGAAGCTAAGCTGGTGTGCTTTATATAGAGGATCAGTTTATTTTTCTCGTTGTTCCTTCCTTTTTCTTCTTAAATGTAATTTTAAACCAGTGCAGCTATTGCAATGAACATGACCTTCTCAGTAGCACGTATGTAATGTTGGAGATATTAACTGGTCAAATTTCCAAACTGAGGTTGCAAAGTAAAATTGCAGCAGTTGTGCCTTACTCTCTTTGATGGCTAGTTTCCAACTCTGAGCTGCTGTATGCTGGCACAAGAGTTTACAAAACTGCAGTAAGACTTGACCTGATAAAATTTGCTGCGGCCAAAAGGGGCAGTATCCCTTGTCCTGGCTTTATGACCTAGAGTCCTTATGACTGTGCTCAGCCGACCTGGACTTGCTAAACCAACAGAAATCAAATCCAGCAAAATCTATACAGGTCTCTTATACAGGGTTAGCAAGTTAAACGAGCTTTGTGGTAGGCCTGGTGAGTGCTAAAACAAGATGGAGGGCAGAACTGCTCTGGGTGAGGAGAAGGAAGAGGGAAGAAAAACACAGACCTCTTTCCCTTGGCAGTAAATTCCCCTTTTTTTTTTTTTCTGAACTTTTATTTTGGGGAGAAGAGTTATTTTTAGCTTGGATCAGTTACCTGATCAAATTCACAGTACTCATACCTGAGGGGAATATTCTGTTAAAAGAAGGTAGTTTAGTATAGCTGTCAGAACTCTGGTCCAGCTGTGACTTTTACGGTTCTTTCAGAAGCAGTTCATTTTGAGGATCCTTGTTCTCACTCCGTATCTCATTATTTCTGTAGCTGAAGTTTACCACAGCATTCAGCTATTCATTTGATTTAAATTGGACTTAAATGGTTTGGCTGGTTTTGATGGGTTTGGGAGCTGGTTGTTCATTAAATTTTGTAGATCCATGTATTAAGGTGGTGATCACCTGTGCTGGAAATGAATGGCTGATAATGAAACTTCAAGAAGAAGACAAGGGTCCTCTTAAACTGCAACATGCTAAAGAGAGTGGTAATACAGAACTAGAGCTTAAAACAAACATTTTGCCTAAAAAATTCTTAAACTTCTTCTCTAGTAAGAAATTACAAAGTCTGATCATTTTCTGTATCCAAAGAAATGAATAATTGTAATTGGAGTAGCTTAGAGTGAATTGTTTATATTTAGTGTGTTTATTGCTTCTAAATATGTAAAGGCCTTACACTTTTTGCTTTTTAGAACGAATATGCATGAACGAGTGAACAGAACAGAGAGGCAGTTTAAATCTCTCCCAGCTAACCAACAGAGTCTTCTTCCTCAATTCCTTCCTCACCTTGACAAGATTCGGAAGTGCATTGATCATAATCAAGAGATACTACATACCATTGTGAATGACTGCGTTCATATGTTTGAAAATAAAGAATATGGAGAAGACGTATGTTAAAATGGACCTTTTCATACTTCAGAATTAAATTCTATATGCTTTGCTTTTACATTTGTTTTTCACACCTTTAGGCCTCCAGCTTTCTTTCCTTTTGCCTTCTTTATTTTCTCCTTTCTTCCTGTTTATTTATATTTTCTTACTCTTGGTTTTCACATCTTGTAGAGCTGATATTTAATAAAACTTTGTTGTTAGTGTTTGTAGTTACACTTACAAAAACTAATTGTGAATTTGGCAAATTACAGTTATCACTTACTGTAGAAAAGCAGTTTTTCACTCCAGAGTTCTAGCTCTACCCTGGTTACATTTTAAAAGTTACTTTTTCAGTAGAGCATAATATGTAGAGCATAAATGGTACCATCTGTCTTACTGTGGCTTATTATATGTTATAGCATTCTAAATTAGTTACAATTTTAAATAGGGCAAGTATTTTTGATGTTATCATCTGTAAAAACTTTTTCACTGCTTACGTGCTTTTTCAGTGTAGCGTTTCTATCCAAAATAATTGCACTCAGACTTAAAGCAGAGATGGAAACTGAAGTCCTTTTTTGGTATCTACAGGAAAGGTACAGTAATGGGCAGCTCTAACATGAGCTTCTCAGTGTTGCTTCATCAGTACCTAAAAGGATCCTCTTCTCAGGGTAAGCAGTTCAGCCTCTGCACTAGCTCAGCCCTGGTCCTTTTCTGAATAAGGACTACCAGTTGTGCTCTGCTATGCCATACTATGTATGGTTTTGTGATGTGGAACCTGGTCTCTGCCAACCTGAGACCAGCAAACTTCATTTGTTTAGGATTCTAGGTTGGATTTCAGCCCCGGTCCCAGGAGTGAAAGGCGAGTGCTTTGTCAGCTAAAACTCCCAACAGCCCTTATATCATGGCTTTTGTCTGTTTATAATTTACTTTCCTCCCCTTCCCCCCCTCCCTGCCCCAAGACCAAAGATACTTGGTACATTTTCTGCTAACTTTTTTTTTTTTTTTGTCCACTTTAATCAGGAAATAAGGAAGATTACACCGGCTTCAACATTTGACATGGATAAATTAAAGTCCACTTTGAAACAATTTGTGAGAGACTGGAGCGAAGAGGGAAAGCCTGAGAGAGATTCCTGCTACCAGCCAATCATTAGTGAAATCGTAAAGAACTTCCCAAAAGAAAGATGGTAATAGTGTTTTAAGACTTATATTTATATGGGCATACACTGTTGCACGAATCTAACAAAGTATGCAGTAGTGAAAAGCTTGGATTTAAAAATACAGAAATTACTATGAATGCAGTGGAATTTATTTTTTAAGCAAGAAAGTTTTTGTTTCTAATACAAGGTGTTGGAAAAGAGCATAATCATAAACTTCACAAAGGAATACCAGGTAAACCAAGAATATTTTTTTTTTTTTTTCCTGCAGCTTGATGTAACAGGATATCTGTTAACTCTTCAAGTAAGACACCTCGGGAGGTTGTGAAATTAACTCAGTTGTGCTCAGTGAGGAAAAGTTTGCAGGTTAGCAGATGCTAAGAGTGTATGTGCAGCAGATAAAGGGAAGAGCCCCATGTTGACAGCAGGAAGCATGAGTATTGTGCTTCGTGGTGGAAGGAGGGGAGACAACCTTTAACCTCTAGCACAGTTCTGTTGCTCCAAGAATTTACCCTGCAAATACTTAATTCTAGCCTTGGTTTCAGACAGATGTTACAAGGCAAGTCTTAAAAAAAGCTTTGCTGCATCTGTGTGGGTAGCTTTGTAACTATGTTGGCTTGTTAACACCACCAAAATAGTAATCGGTGCGGGATTTTTTAGGTAATTTTAAGTAGTAGTATACTGTAGAAGATACTGGTGCTATAAGAATTCTGTGTTTAATGGGTCTGCCATTTATTCAGCCCAGTCATCATAAAGTACGTTTCAGATTAAACACTCTTATAATGAGAAAATTTGTGAACTTTGTGCTCATAAATGTGACAAGTGAGAACTTAGGTTTGATACAGCTGGATGTTACTGTAGATTTTCTCTTTTCTCAGTAATTGCTAATAATGCACTGGTACCAATTTGAAAATACCTTCCACTAGCCATCTTTTAACTTTCATTAGTAAAGACTGTTTGTGGTGGCAGAACATGGAGTGGATATGGTTGGTTTCTCTTGGCTTGGGCTAACTTACCTCAAGGTAGATGCACCACTAAAGATGTTTTACCTGAAGGTGAACTTTGTGCGATGTTTTTAATGCTAATAGTGCCCTACAGGAGATAAGAAAGAATTGAATACTACAGGTTACGTGATGTACTTCTGATCTGTAGGAAAAGTCATAGCTGGTTTAGAAAGTAATCATTCTAATCTTCAAGGTAGCAGTTCACCTTTTTCTCTGTATGCTAGCTTTTAAAGCATTTTGGTTATGGGAGAGGTAATATATGTCAAATCTTAAGAGATACATGACTGAAGCTCAAAGTCTTGACTAGTACATTCATCATCAATGAACTCAATAAATTTCAAGAACTCCAGTTGGTGTTGGGAAGCAACATGTGATAACAGATTGGGTGACTCTGAAGTTGGTAGCTTTGTGCTTCTTTACCAGGAATTCTGCTGGTGGTGGTTGTTGTCAAACACGACTAATGTGACAGTGCTTCTGTCCCTGTTTTGATGGCTCTGAAATACCAGCTGGGTTTTTTTTGACTATACAGAAATCTCAGAAGATTGCTGTGTAGATCAAACGTCTGTACTACAAGTCTGAGTTTGTCAAATGAAAAGTTTTTTAATTTATAAAATCTGTATTACATACCTATTTAAAAGTCTAATATTCCTGATCATTATGGGGCTGTCGTAGCACTTCTGTAAAACCTTCTGTCTGTTCACGTATCGTTACCTGCTGTTGTCAGCTTGCTCTTTTTCCTAGTGACTGGAGGTTCTCCTACGCAGGTGTACTTACCTCTTTGAGGCAAGAAGCAGAGGAGCCCGTTTTCTCTGTGTATTATTAGGCTTAACTGGCAATGCCACCTCACCCTTGCGCAAGAAGTAACTTCCCGGGCAGGAGGGGCTGTCTGGTCAGTCTGGTTCCTTTTTTACAGTTTTGGAGGGGAGCAGTTGTTTCAGTGTGAAGGGATGGACAGGGCCTGAACTGACCAAAATGAAGTTACTCTGGATGTTGTGTATAGTGGGTGCAAAGCCCATTTCCTCCAGAGAGGACTGGCTGTGGGCATTAATGTGGGAAGATGGCCTGTAGATGGAACATCGAGTGCAGCTTTGCATTTCTTTAGAGTTCCCTTTCATATCACAGAGTGCTGAACTCTCCTGAGATGACGGAGTGAAAGTGCTAGAGGAAAAAGTGTTGTTGGCACTGGGTGATGTAAGTCTAGATGTATTTTGCATTGAAAAGGATGGAGAAATGAATATTTTAAATTCAGTGCTGTTGGTATGAGTCACCTTTTACTTTTTAAGGGCTTCATGGGATTGTACATTCAGTTTCTAGTTAACTTTTTTTAATGTTACTGATTCCTTGCATTGGAATCGTGTGAAAAAGGAGTTTAAATTTTTGAAACTACTCAAGTATGTTTTGCTTCATGCATGGACCTGTTTTGTTGTTGCTTCTCTCTGCAAGATTGGTCTGAATTGCTTCAGTTGGCACGCAAAGAACAGGAAAAGAAGTGCTCTGTATGCTTGCTCTTCTTGGAAGCAGGAGAGAAGCAATGGTTGAAAGCAATGCTAAATTAGAACAGTCTTGTGACTAGGTGCTACTGTTATCAGTTGTGTTTCAGTCCAGTCTTCTGACAAGACTGTCATCTAAAAATAAAATGTCAAAAGCTGTTCCTGCCTCCCACGCCTCTTCAGAAACAATTCCTTCTTTCTGCTTGGCACCTTAACACAGTATCTGTTAGTAGTATCAACAAAGCAGTCTTAAGTGAAGTCCCATGAGATAAGGTCTTCCTGAAGAACTGATAATTTCCTGTGTTCTGATTATTTCCTGTGTTGTTCATGTTTGAATTCAATTCTTTCAGTTCACAGGGTTTCCGTAGTATTGTCTACCTCTTGATTAAGCCATTTGAATTTCTTTAATTTCTCGGATCTGAATAGATCATGATTGCTACTTTTTGTAGGAGAAAATAGTAAAACATAGATACATTTTATTTCTTGATTGAATGTGTTTGTTAAAGCACTTTTATGGGGGAAACATAAAGTTGAAAATCTAAATAAGCATATGGATATATATTTTTTTTTTTCTAACTCCCCTTATGTCATCTTTATTTTCTTTCACTTCTGCTGTTACCCTTCCTACTTATGTGAAAGGATGTAAAGAACATCAGCTGCATGTCCAAAAGGAACCAAAGAAATAGCTAACCTTTTTAGTTAATTATCATTCCTTGGACAAGAACAGTAAACTTAAGTATTTTCTTCAGAGTTTTCTTTTATTCATTAACTTGGCCTCTGGAACCATCTTGAAATTTAACTTGAAATTTAAATCTATTACGCTGTCCAGCTATTGACTGCATTTTCCAAGATACTGGCAGGACAGCCCAAAAGAAGTCACTGGTGCCTAGTTTCCTTTTTAATTTGAAAAATAGCTTATTAGCCCTAAGACTGGACTTGGCTATGCTTCTTGCATGTGCTCAGTCACATTTATAGTGATAAAATTTCTACTTTATACAAATTTTATTTGACTTTATATAAAATATATCTGTTCTTGCAGGGTTCTTAGTCTCATCAAAACTTGTGCGTAGCCTAAATTTAGCTTTTGATGTGGGATTTCAGAGCAAACTGTATCTTCAGCGTTACTGCAGTCCACTGAAGGCTTTGCAGGTCTTTACATGGAAGTATATAAACCTCAGCTGCTAAGTTTGGGGAAGAATTGCTCTTCAAATGTTATGCTTCCTAGCTACCTTCATTATTTTATTTGAAAAGTAGTTGTCTTTCAAAAAAAAAAAAAATCTCTGAAAATATGATTACAGTAAAATTAGGAAAAATACTGAGAATTGGATCCGTTCACTATCTAAACATTACAGAGACAAGACATCAGGAAAGAAGGAGTCCCACAGTGTGATTCTATGCTGATGCTTCCACTGGTCTTCTGTGTATGGGCTGTGTATTTCTTATCACTTATTACCATTAGCTAACATTTGAATTGCATTATTTAGTTTATGAAAATGAGGTTTGTGTTTGATCACACGTGCTAATTTTTCTTCTGCTGAGCTTCAGTTTACCCCTTCAGCACCATCATGTTTTCGTTGAAGCACAGCACCATCATGTTTTCGTTGAAGCACAATAGGCATAAAATAAGAAGCCTCTATTTTTATCACATACAATTTTTCCTTTAAAAAAGGGACACCAAGTTAAGGTCTTTGTTAATGGCATTAAACTTCTAAAAGCTGAAAATACATCATGCTGCAAAATGCAGTACAGTATCAGCATGACAGATTTTAGTTGTTTCTGGCAGTACTCCACTGTCTGCTGCAGTTCCAGTAGTTGAGCCATGCAGCCTTCTTCCCTGCTCTGCAGCCAGCCTCCCTCCCCACACCCGTCAGGATAACAGGTCAATGTTTCTTCTCTGTTGCCCCACAGGTTTTTAATGGGTACTCGCTCAGTACCCAATTATGTTCCTAACCGATGCTAGATCTGTGCCATAGCAATCCTGCTGCTGCTAGCTAGTCAAAGGCTAGTTTTGCTGTGGATAACGTTGGGTTACTATCAGTTACCATGCTTTGGGATTTTTTTTGATTGTCTCTCCTACTGCAGCAGTTACATATCTGCCAAAGAACGCAGGTTTTTCTAGCCTCCTAAATAATCTTACAACTGTTTAGCCATTAAAAAGCTCTTTCTTTGCAATTAAAATTTTTAGCTTTTCTAATGATTCAAAAATTAGCATAATATAGTGCATTGGAGTGCTTCCACTACCACTGGTTTCGTACCTTAATTTTTTTGAAATTCATCAATAGTTTGTGACTAACAATCCTTTTAAATCTTGAAAAGGAAAATGTGTTGGAGCTTTTGGGGTTTTTTTGATAGCAGGACACTATGAACAGTCACTACTTGTTACACAGTAAGTTTGCCACATAACTACTTCCTTTGATTATAGATTTAAAAAATGCTCTTGAACCATTTTGGAAGGCTAGTGTCAGTGGATTCAGATTTGATTCTTTTGTATTCTATTAGCTGTGCTCTGTATGCTGAGACGAAGTTGATGGCCAGCACCAGTCCTTAGCAACTGATACGAAGAGTGTAGATAGAAATTACATTGCTAAAAAGTTTCCAGGCAAACTTCAATCCCTTAATAAAGGTGTGAAGGAAAGTGCAGTTAAAACCAACTATCTTCTAAGAGAGAACTGGCAAAATCAGTTCAGAGATACAAAAGCTTTATATTGTGGATAAAAAGTTACAAGACAATTACAAGCATTTAAAGTCAACTTGCTTGCCTGTTAGAGGATTTATCTTGGTTTAGGATAAATAAAGGTGCAGATTTCAAAATGTGGTTACACCTGCATAGCTCATTATTATTAGGTTGTGTTGAGAAAAGTGTCTTTTCTAATCCATGTATGATAATCTTGGAAGTGGCATAAGGCTTTTCTACCCACTCATGGTAGAAGTGTCCACATGGGGGTGCAAAAATCTGTGTGGAGCTGGCCTAAATATTTTATAAATAAAGTTTAAGGAAGTAGATTAGGTTAGAAATAGATTTAAAATAAGTGAATAGATATACCACTATGATAAGAAAAAGCTGTAAGATTAAGGTTTTTCTGGCTTTTCCCAGAACATGGATTTCCTTCTTCCTTCTCCTTTTGCATCCCTATTTTCAAAAATTTGTTTGAGCAAGTAGTTTTCCCCTGAATGAATATTTCTTTTTTTAGTAAGACTTCCTGGCTAGCTTTCTCCTGGCTTTCCTTGTAGAAGAGAGGTAAGGAGAACTGTTGCTTCACAGGACTGCTCTTAAGTAATAGCACAGTCTTGGATTTCCTGCTTCTTGTTAATCAGAAAACAAAGAATCTGAAAGTATAATGGAATGGAGGTGAAAATCAGGACTGAGAAGAACTTTGATTTTCTTTTTGGGAGACTTCACTAATTACATGATTAAGCCACAAACCAAAAGGCACTGTTAAAAATGCTTGTTAGCTTGTGTGGCCTTTAGAGAAGAGTAATGCTTGGTTTTGGGTAATAGTCTTCAGAAGCGTACTACTTTTCAGAATTTACATAACGCTTTTGAACCCTTTTTGGCATCCTGAATTTTTATGTAGTCAAAGGCTTTGCATTTTGCTTTCTTTTGTCATATGTTTGGAAGTGCTGCTTGTGGCTTCCTTCATTTAGTTGCATATAAATTGATACATGTATGTTTTGTCTTTGAAGGTGACGTGCAAAAGGAAGGGTAGTCTGAGTGTTTGCACTTGTTTCTTTGGTATATGAAATTATGAACTCTTGTTCACGACTGGAAACTGAAAAGTTACTTCTTTTTAGATTGGCTCTTCAGTTTGGCAAGGGAGTGCTTTTGTTTTATGAGTGAAGGTTTGATTGCATTGTGATTGAGAATATGTATATATTGCCTTTTCTGCCTGAAAGAGGAGAACATTTTGAGATTCTTACTACTTTTTATTCATTGCTGAACTTGGGAGTTGGGAGAAGTTTTTCTAGGTATCTCACTAAACACACACTGCTGGATGTCTTCTGATCATCTTCAACTTGATATCTAGTTACGGGAAGTGGAGGGTTAGAGAGCTGCAATGTACTCTGATTTAGGAAACCTTAGGTCACTTAATGTCCTTGAGTGAAATCGGTGAACAGTGTATTTAAAACCCACAATTGCTGAGAAGGTAACTAAGGTTTTTCAGTCTGAATTGCTCATCAGCTTTCTTTTTATTTGCTTTGTGTTTCTGATGTCAAAATACGTGTTTATTTTTCATGTGATGTAACAAAGAAGATTGCTAGAATATTTACTAGCCATCAGTCTGCCTCATAGAAAAATAAATGGTGCTATATAATAATGTTCTTTCTTCAGTTCACTTAGAGATTTTTAGCTTGATAACTGTAAAAGTGCTCAGGAAAAAAACCTTGTTTTGTAATTATGATCTGTATTCTGAATGAGGGTTGTATAATGTTCTTTTAAGTCATTTGCTGTGAATTATTTTGACTGTACAATTAACCAATCTGATCAGAACTGCCTCAGTTTGCATTTAAAAAGTAAAGTTGCACAGGAAATACATTATAATATCTAAGTATATGGGGAAAAAAATGTTTGACTGGCCCTCTGTAAGTTTTGTTAAGAGGTATCAGATAAAGACTTAACTATTATTTTTGTTCTGTTGCAGGGATTTCTCCAAAGTTAATATCCTGGTACCTGGTGCTGGGCTAGGTAGATTGGCGTGGGAAATAGCTATGCTCGGTTATGCTTGCCAAGGAAATGAATGGAGCCTCTTTATGCTCTTTTCTTCTAACTTTGTACTCAACAGGTACATAGCTTATGTTTTACTTGCTGATTGAAACCTAGGGAGGCAAAATTATAAATGAGAAAAACTTGAATAAATAAAACTCACAAGAATAGATCTCTAAGTCCTAATACAAGGACACATGTAGCCACATTTCAGAATGTTTTAATGAATTAAAAAATACCAGTGGGATAAATGGGGGAGGGAAGCTTTGTATCCAAGTCATTAAAATTATAGCAGGAAGCATGGCTTTTAAGTTATGACACTTAAAATCTTTACATTGTACCACAAATTTTCTGCATAATCTTGAATAGATTTTATTATTTATTTCACATCTGTTTCTGTAAAATGCGCACCTGTCTCACCAGTGTCAAATATGGACTAGTTAATATGTGTATGGTACTTAGTGGTGGTGACTAATAACAGAGGAAGACAAAGTGTTACATTCCATGCTAAAATTTTAGTGACTGTTTCTATGTGAAAAAGAACCACTGAAGCACTCTGAACGATTTCTTAAGCAAGTCCTGTCACTGTGTAACAGCTAAAATAATACAGTTAATAATTCTACCATTAGGCTGAGGTACTGAATTTGAATGTAGTACATTTCACTTTATATCTTTAATTTAGAGTGACATTTCTGTATTTGGTATTCTGTCCCTTGCATTGGAAATCACTGGTTTCGTAATTAACTTGTTAGAGAGGAGAGAAGGCAGCAAATGCAACTGTTCTTTTAAGAAAGAGGGTGGGAAGACAATGATTGGGCAAGTATGAAAGAGGTCTGGAGTTTTTTTGGGTGGAGTGGGTACCAACTTCAGAGAGACAGAATTTGGCAGTCATTCTTCAACCAGAAATTACACCCCTTTGCTGAAAACACCTAAGTTAGTGGCTTGTATTCTATATTATCATGATGTTTTGGACCCTGTTTGTAGACTGCTTGTTCACGGTGGACTGTGATGATCTTAAATCTGTTATAGCTTATTCTTCAAAAACAAAAAGGGGAAAACACTTTTTATTGTGGCTGCTGCATGTCTGCTTAAAACAATAGTGGTCAATGTGATGAAAATAGGTATTTGCTAGAGCTTTGTTCTTTTTCTTACATTATACTTAAAACACTCTCATCTGGTGGTGAAGTTGCACACTACAGCTGAGCTGATCTAACGCCTTGCAGCCACTGGAAGGAGGTCACACTCTTCTCGTCCTTAACTGTACAGCCCTGCTAGCTGTTACGCTCTTTGGAACTTTGGAAATTATTCAAAGCAGCATGAAAGTATTCATTTCCCATCTTTGGAAGCATTGATCAGCTGCCATAGTGGTTCAAATCTGAAGGTTAATGTCACCCCTAATTACCTCTGATGACATGTGTTTTGTCTTCCTTAAATAAGGAGTCTTTGGCCTGTATGTGGAATTCTGAAGTTCCATGCTCAGCTTACAGTAGTAATCATTCTTAGCATCTTATGCTCATGTGGTGTTTCCTATTTATAAGGTACCTAGCAAAGAGGTGTATATGCGTTACACTTGCTGTTTGATTTTAAACAGCAAAATTGAGTGTGGCTCAGCTGCTGTACTCTTCGTCTTTGCTGGGCAAGTTATCAGTTCCAAGTTTCCTTGTTAGCATGGAGGAGAATACTGCTAACCTGACCCTGAATTTCAGTCAGTTCAGTTGAATTCCAGGCATTCCTTTCTGCCAGATCTAACTGTGGGCTTGGGATGTCTCTTTAGAAGGTTTTAGGGACTTTAGGGATCTTTCATTTTAGTCTTAAGTGGCTGCTCCCAGTTAACCTTCTGAAATGGACGTGTTTGCCTTCCTGGAACTGGAAGAAACAGCAATGATCAATGAGCTGAAGATACCAGTTAAGGAAGAGTGTTAAGAAACAAGGATTTTGCAAATTAGTTTTTAACTACAGTCTTAATTAATTTTTGTTTTCAGTTGATAAAAGCATGAGGATTTTGTTAACATGTGCTTACAGTTTGGGTCTACCTTCTTTCTCTGACCTTGGTCTATTTTTAGGGAGACAAAGTACTATATTGAGTGTCAAGCCAACTACTACAGTGGGCTCCTAGATGTGGTACAGTGGCTTAAGTCTTCTGTATACAATGTAGTATTTTTACGCATTTAAAAAAATTTAATTCTGAACTTTTGTTGCTGTGGATAAAGTTGCATAGCATGTCACTATGTGCAGCAAGTGCATCAAGGCATAAATGTGGTCACTGTAAGTATTTGAAATTAATTAGAGTGCATGATTCCATTGAGGAAGTTGTAATGTGAAAATGAAAGTGACCCTGGAGTAGTTAAGCTGTAGTGCTCCAAGGCTGCTACACTCCTTATATGGGAAATCATGCTTTTTCTGGTATGGATAAGGTTCTTGTTGCTGGTGTAATTTTCTAATGTTTAGATGAGTTCTGGATATAATGACAGATGGCGGAGGTTATCATTGGTGATGTACAGACACACTTGATTTTTTACATGTTTTGGAAGAACAAAAAACTGAAAAGCATAATCTTGTTTTCCTACCTTTGGAAAGCATACCGAAATTTTCAGGTGGTCTAGAGCCACAGGACACGTTACTACCCATTGACATCTGGCAGGAGGGGAAACAACACTGAGGTGGTATCTATCTGGAGGAGACAGGTGCAGCTGGAAAAAAGTGAAGTGCGTCACACTTAAAGATGTTGTATTTTTATAACATAACTTATATCATACATCTTTTATTGAAGGACAGAATTATAAAGGACTGCAGTACTTAGTTTTGAAGTATAAATTACTGAAGCTGGAAAGTGAGGTTTTCAAGTTTGAATATGGAGAAGAATTGTTCTTTTATATTAAACTGGGAATTCCTTTTGGAACTGTTTGAAAGTCTACATGAATATACTTTGTGCTGAGAAAAAAAAAGATGTGTGTGTTCCCTTATAGCTCAGAAAAAAGATCCTTTCTAATCTACTTAGATCTCTTACTTTCTTTACCTAGCTTTAGGGGAAGTTTTCATTGTTAAAGAAAAATGTTCTGAGGATAATTAATACAAATTGATGGGGAGCATATGGAGAATGCTGGAATGGTTAACACACAACTTTTGCTGACCGGTGTGGAAGGGGTTGGTGGGTTTTCTGTTGTTGTTTAGGTTTTTATGGTTGGGTTTTTTTTTTTTGTTTGTGTGTGTTTGGTTGGCATTTTTTTGTTGGGTTTGGGTTTTTTTTAAACCAAAATAGAAATGCCTTTCTTGAAGAAAATTATGACTATGTTATCAGGGCTTTTTTTTTTTTTTTTAACTGATAAATATAAATATGACATAAGAAGGTAAAAAATGTTATTTCAAAGACTTTACCACAAATGTTTTCTATCCACCAGCCAAAAGAGTGCACCTTCTATAACCTGGTATATTTCTTGCAATTTCTGAAGTGTTTGATGATACCTGTTTTAGGGGACAGATATGTCTTCTGTTGTCTCTGAAAGAAAATGGCTTTTTAAATTAATTTTTTAATTACAAACTGATTTTACAGGACTGTGGGAAAAATTGCTTTTTATACTTCAGTGGTATTTTTTATCACTTTTTAAAATCGGAGTGGTCATGTCAACCCACAAATTTTGTTTTTCAAAGATGTGTTTACTTAGCACAGTTGCAACACTCCAGATGTTACTAGCTTAAAATGACATCTAGTGCAAAACTACTACGATTTGTAAAATGGAATTTATTTATTTTTTGAAATCTAGAAGTGTCCTTTCAGTTAGCATCTGAAAGACACTTTTGTTCTGCTGTGCTTCAAACCCCCTGTGATTATGGCTCAGAAAAGACAGAAAAGTCTAGAATGAGAACAAATGTTTCCAATAAAATTCATGGAACCAACACTACTAGTTTTCTTTCTTTTTTTTTTTTTAAACAGAAAAAATATGCCCCAGAAAGGCTTAGCTTTACTCAATATACCAAATCACAAATTTCATTAATCTTACAAAAGAATCTTGTGCATTTTCTTTTCAGTGGAGAAATAAATAAGGGGAAATGGTAAAAATTAGAAAAAGACAATTGTAAAATTAAAAAAGGCAGTTATTTTGGAGTGATAATTTGTGTGTCAGAGTAAAACTGGGGTTTTTTTATTAGTTCATAAATAGATGGGCAGTCTGAAGTGTTATGATCTAGATAGAAGTTCTTTAGAAAATGCGTAGCTTTTGCAAGATTTTTATCAAAACAATGGATATTGGTCGAAGTCCTTGACTACTACATTTCTAGGTGATAGATAAGCAATTAATTGAAGCTGACTTGTGCTGATTTCTGTATTTTGCAGATGCTCTGAAATTAACTCATGTAAGCTTTATCCCTGGATTCATCAGTTTAGCAATAACAGAAGATCTGCTGATCAGATACGCCCAATTTATTTCCCTGATGTTGATCCTCACAGTCTTCCCTCTGGTTCAAACTTCTCTATGACAGCAGGGGATTTTCAAGAAATTTATTCTGAGTGCAGTGAGTAAATGTAAACTTCTAGGCTACTCATGTAACTGTATCTTCAGCGTATTTGTTATGGGACGGTTAATGATTACACAGAGAAGGGAACTGTATCTACAAGCACTGAGCAAAAACTACTAACTGTAGCAAGATTTTCTTATTCCAGATCAGCTTTTCTTCTTAGTTACGAAAAAATGCGGACACCTCCTTGCCTAGCAGATCTTCGTTGCAGCAGTCTCTTGCAGAGTAAGACAGCATAGTAGTGTCATTGAAAGGTTTACTTGATTTAGAAAAGTGATGTCACAAAGTGAACAATGTAACTAGTTGCTTATCTTCTTTAGTGTAAAAACCAGAAATACGAGTATTTTTTTGTTGATTCATTTCCTGTTGTATAAGAAAAGCAAACTGTTTCAGCAGTAGTAAATTATAATTGAAACAACTATGTACTTCCTGACTATCAATAGTAAATATTTCAGAGACACATTATGGAGATGATAATTATCAAAGACTGTGAATTCTGTCAGTACAAATAACCTTATTTTGTCTTGTGGTATCAGGTTAGTTGTGCCGTCCTCATCACAGCTATGAAGTAATGTCTTATGACTAATGTTGAATTAACCTTCAGATGACAATCTTTAGTGCCTACTCTACCAATTACATATTTAGGGTTTGATCAAGGGCAGCAGCATTTACCCAGTTCTTTTATATGTAGTCTAATATTCTAATGTATCCCTATTTAGAAGTCACTATTTTTTCCTTACACAGTATTGGATTATCACCTCAGACGTATGTTTTCTTTTTCTACCTTTCTGTCCCTGTTAGACCTGTAACTGTTTTTCACTGGGATTATATAGCTATTGATCTGGCCCTTATTGTGCAGCTAGACTTCCAGATATTTTTTTGTAGGAGCCTTCCTTATAGTTTCTTAATTTTCTGAAGGTTCTGTCTTACATTAGAACATCTGATACTGGCATAAATTGAGACTTCTGATTTTTTTATTTACAGAACTTAAAACTTTTCAATTTCAAGGATACACATTTACAGAAAAACAGGGAGACTCATGCTTTGAAAGGCAGACTTTGAAATATCCTGCTTGTTAAATTCACCAGTAAAAAAATAGCTTGAGAAATATTAGGATACTAAATAAAATGTTTTAAAGCTATGTTCTTTGTGAAAGTGGACTTTAGTGTAAAGACTTGCATTGTTCTAGATACTAAATAGAGAGGCCCCAAATCACTGGGTATTTTTGCAGTTGTATTTCTAACAGTTGTGGTAATGAAGTTCATAGGACAGGTGAGTGATAGCACACTTGGGCCTTCGTTTATATAAAATGTGTTACAATATTTACATTTTACGGTATATAATATATCTCATTTTATATAACATGTATGAGCTATGTTATAAAATGCATAACTAGTAAATATGTGTAATATTTTGGAGTCTATGTGTTTATATATGGGGGAGTGTGTGTGTGTGTATATAGGTCACATGAACCCAAACTTAACTGTTATTAACGTAAACCAAAACATTTTCTTTACTTGTAAGCAAAATTAAAAGCCTTCAGTTGTTGTTAGTTGAAGGTATTTCTGGGTGTATAAACAAATACTGGGGTTAAATGATGAACTTTTACAGGGGTAGAAACATTGAAACTAATCTCTGTATGCTTTGCTCTTTTCATGCAGATACATGGGACTGCATAGCAACTTGCTTTTTCATAGATACAGCACATAACGTTATTGATTACATTGATACTATATGGAAAATACTAAAGCCTGGAGGAATATGGATAAATGTAGGCAAGTGTGACCGACCTCTCTTCCTACTAGCCCTGACTTAGTTTGATCACATAACAGGCATCTAGTACTTGAAAAGAATTGTGGGGATGAATGCGTCTATGCTGAAAACTCTGTAGAGCTAGAAACACCTAGGGCTTGGAAATTATCTCAGATCTGGTCAGAATGTGTCCGGGTGTTTGCTAGTTACAGTCACATCAGCACTGAGTGACTTTTATATAGAGAAGTAAATCTTCCCAGTGGCAGGTTTTGCCTTCATGCATTGAACGCTTATTATTTGACTAATACAGTGTCCTGTATTCTTTTTTGCCATTTTTCTAAGAAAATACAACTTGTTCTGTGCGTAAATACATCCTTGCATTTTTTTCTTAATCTGCTGTCTCACTTATATTGTGCTTCTAAGCAGAAGTTTTGGGAATGAGATCTATGTATGCCTTGGCTCAAAAGGAGAGAGACTTAATTTTAAGTCTCCTGTGGTGAAGGAGTGGCAGACAAAACTCAGGAGTTAAACATTTTGAATAGTAGAAACTGGTCACTCAGTCAGTCACTGCACCAATCCTGGCCCGTCACGAAATGCAAGCAGACCACCTGAGTAGGCCACAGCGTGTCCTGCCTTCTGTAGAGACATCAGCAGTGATGCTAGACTGAAGAAATGTTAAGATACAGAAAAGACAATCATTTTGCATTGATTCTGAAATTCCTTATAAAAATAATGTTTGAGTGCTAGAAATATGTTTTTGTCTGTGTTTGAATACGTGCGTCTGGATATAAGCATTCTTTGCACTTCCGGTATGTGCTTTTGATTTTTAAAAGATTTGTGTTGTCTTAGTAGCCATTTCTGTTGTATCTTTGTACTCTAGGTCCTCTCCTTTACCACTTTGAAAACTTGGGAAATGAACTTTCTATAGAATTAAGCTACGAGGATATAAAAAATGTTATACTGCAATATGGATTCCATATAGAGGTAAGAAGATGCTGTAGTTTGCAATGAGTAGTATTGGTATAAACCAGACAAACTCCTTTGAATAAAGCTTTACCTTAAATTTAGTTCAACGTAATGGCATATGCTAATAACTTTGAGAATAATTAAATGTTTGTAAGTGTGCTGCAAATTATTTGCTTTCCTCATATTTTAAAATGTGTATAGACGGGCCTTGAAATCTAGTAAGTATATAGCAATTTATTTCTTATTAAGAGAAACTTGTACATTCTTGTAGTGAAGGTGTTTTGAAAGCTGCTGTCTTTTTCAGGTGGAGAAAGAATCTGTACTGTCAACTTACACTGTGAACGAACTCTCCATGATGAAATACTACTATGAATGCGTGTTGTTTGTGGTGAGAAAACCAAAATAGAAGTGGTCTGATAGGCTAATCAGGAAAAAATGTTGGCTTGAAAGATAGAAATGAGAATGAAATGGACTGGGCGATGTCTGGACACAACCTCAAATCAGTGGTGCCTTCTTATTCCTAGTAGGATTTAGATAGTGTCTATTTTCTTAATATCTCTATTGCTATCCAGACATGTACTATGCCATGCATATTTGTAATATACTTGTGAAAGTGGAGGAGGAAATTTTCACATACACTGTCTTTTTGCGTTGGAACGCATTAAAAATAACAGCAGAAAGGTATTCCTGAGAATAAAATTTAATGTTTGCCATAAGCAGGCTAATTATCCGCATATGCTGCCTCATTTTTCATAGGTTTATAATGATCTTCTTTTTTCTACTTTCTGATGTTAGGAATGCATAGAGGTGCTTACTGTACTAGCTGTGTCACATTTAGAGAAGTGTTTCTAAACATATACTTAAATTATGAAGTCTGAAATCATTGGAAAGTGATAAAATTACTCTTTATAGATACAGTAGCCATCAGAACAGCAGCTTCTGTGGAACTGAAACAAAGCATAATCAAACAAATTCTAATCTTTATACCGCTGTTAACAATGTAATCAAAGCGCAGAACCTATAGGCAATTTGAAATACTATGTGAAAGCAGAGTACTGGCGAAGAAAAAGCATCATGTCACAGGGAAGCAGTATTTTTAACCTCAGTTCGGGAGTAACACCAATTTTGATCAATCTGTTAGTGTTGCAGCGGAAATACTAGATGGTTTGCTGTCTTACAAGTACATTGATTTTGAGGCACCTACTTAACTGCTTAAGCCAAAAGAGTGAAGCAGTATTTTGTTAAACATGATCAACAGAAAGTTTTTTGTTATACCTTGAGCTCTTTTCGTTTTTTTAAGTTGGTAACATAGATAAGTTATCCATGCAACAGAAAAAAATCTTTTTGCTTCTCAAAGGGGATAAAAAAAGTTACATGGAAGTATTATGTGTTATAACCTAATTATCTCTACTTGAGACAGCCTATGCTGGCCTGTTGGTAGGCAATTTCCTTGTAACTTCAGGCACTTCAGCCTTGTGACTTAGTGACTTCTTGGTTCATTATCCTAATAGTTTTTCCTGGCAGATGTGGCTTAGGTGAATATTTAATCTACAAACCGTGATACTATACAAGAGGTTGAATCTTCTGTCACTTACGAATTATGTACATGAGAGAGAACATTAATTAGTAATTACCACTGTGCTGAGAGAGGAGATGTCATGTTAACCATTTCATTTTCTTAATATATTGGTTACCTTAAGTACCATTTTCATCCATTTTCAGAATTTTCTTTATAAAAACATTATGATAAGGAATCGAGGGGTTTTTCTCATTTACTCATAATGGCATGGGACAGTAGCTTGTTTGTTTCCCATTATTTCTGGTCCCTTTTTTCCTGGTGATGTCCTAATAGCATCTCTCTAATAGATTTGTTACTGGCTTTTGGATTTTTCCCATTAAGGCTGGAAATTTGCTCCTTTGTTCCTAAATTGAAAGTCAGCAAGGAGGGAAACCACACACTTCTTGGGTTTTGTTTTGGGGTTTTTTTTAATAGCTTCAGTACTGCACAAGAGAGCATGTATCTGGGTATGTTCAGTACTGTGCCCCTTTCTGCTCAGAATCCTTTTTGAGAATAAAGGCTTCTGGTCTGCAGAAGTTTTCAGTTAGAGCTTTGCTTAAGCTGGTCTTAACTGAACCTTCTTCCTCAAAGTCACACCACCACGATTTAGATTTAGGTCCACAAAAGAACTGTCAAAGTTCTACCCGTGGCAAGAAAAATGGGTTTAAAGCTGAAACACTGCCATTGCAACAACTAGACTAAAAATAAAAGCCCTTGCACACCTAAAAAGATTTTTTAAAAGTTCCTTTCATTTCCTTATTGTACTATTTCTTTTTTTGAGGGACTTAGTGATTCCTTGCTGTCCTTCTGATTCCCC
>NW_009259307.1:789518-790035 GCF_000687185.1 Egretta garzetta
GAGTATGATTAGTATTTTACTTGACTTTCCAGCTCCTTGAAATGAGACGAGGTTAGGTGACTGTTGATTAGGCCATTGCTGAGTAGTGTATGTGTCTGTAACGTGGCCCAATTTCTGCCTCCCACCCCGTCTGCGTTACACTTGAAATGTGGTGCTGCTGTTCTGCTTTCACAAATAGGTGATTGAACTCTTGTTGAATGTCAGTGCCCCCCTTTGTTCCGGTGGGTTTGTTCTTTGCCACCCCATGAGTTTTTTGTGCTGGTTTTGGAAAACGCATTTTTATTTACTTAGGTCATGTACATAGTGATGCGCTTCTATTTCTAATCTAGAAAATGCCAGTTTTACCCAATGTTTTCCTTTTAAACTACACCAGCTGCATCAAGAGTTGGAAGCAGAATAATCTTGTGAATAAGCTGTACGAGTGAGTCGTGCTACACCTGCAGTCCTGTTTATGAGTTAAGTTGATCACATGTGTTCTTATACAAGGGGATAATTGTATATTATTGAATGTGATCCC
>NW_009259307.1:790980-807655 GCF_000687185.1 Egretta garzetta
CGGGCCGAGCCCCCGGGCCTTCGCCAGGCCCAGCGCCGCCCTCGGTGGCCCCGTGCCGCTTCGTGCCTCCCCCTCTTAACCGGTCGTGGGGCTCTCTCAGGCTTTTTTATTCTTCCTTCTCCCAGTGAAAAAGAAGTGACATTTCTAGCTCTTTTTTTTTTTTTTTTCCCCCCCTTTGCCCTGTAGAATAACTGATGGGGAAACATCTCGCCTGGAGTTCACCTTAGTTAAGTCCATCTTCAGCCACATCCCCATCCGAAAGTGTGGTAGAAGCTTGCAGAGTTTATTTTGATAGCGCCTCCGTTGCTTGAGGCGGCAGGTCAGGCTTACTGCAGTATCTCACAACTTACTTAACTTTCTGTTTGGGATGGGCATTTAGTGGCCATACCAGAGCTGTCTTTGACCTCCAACGTCTAGGGAAGGCGGCGGTCGGGGGAAGGAATGCATCAGGATGCATGGAAATGCGTATGTGGTAGAGCTCAGGATGTACTGAAACACACAGTTGACTTCTCGATGTTTCTGATTAGCTTTGAACAAGGTACGTTCTTGTCCCTGGCCTTGATCACATTTTACACAGTAGGCTGGAAAACAAAATACAGTACTAAGAAAGTTTTAGTTTTGCAAAAAGAAGATGCTAGGTCGAATTTTGAGCCTGTCTGGAAGTCGGATATATGTAAACTCAGCATTCCTCTCAACTGAACCTTTTAAAGACTGAAGTGGCAGAAAGTCTCATCAGGTCAGGTGGACTCTGAACTCCTGTTTTAGGCTCTGGTTTTGAAAAGGTCGGTCCTTTGATAATGTAACACCCATTTATGGTCTGTAAAGAAAATTCTCAGGCTTTTGCCTTTTGGTGGGTCTTTTTTTAGTTGCTTTTTTTTGTGGTGTGTCTGGTGGTGGATGGTAGAATTAAGGAACAAAAGAATTGAGGAAAAAATTGGGTGTCCTGTGAAAATCATGCATTCTTTTTAGGCTGTACCTTTTAAACACAAGCAATATCTTTCATTTCTGAAGAGAGAACAAGTGTCTTCTGAAGCAAAGCAAATTGAACATATTGAGCCTCTACAAAAAAGTTTTACTCCATCACAAATATGATACTGAACTCCTTACTTATCCCTAGGGTTATTAGGCATAATTTTGTAAGCTTTAGCAGTGGTAGGAAGCCAACAAGCCCCCTGGATTTCCACACAGTAAACAGTATTTCTCTAAGTTGTTTTTGTAGGACTGCATTTTTAACAGGTTGTTTCCCTAAGTACAGTATTGTATAAAAAATGTTTTTGCTTTAAAGTTTAGTTGACGGCAGGCAAGAGTTGTTTCTTCCATGTTCTGTGTGTCTTACCTGTATGTTTTAAGTCTTTCACTGAGTTATTTCTGATGATGATTTTTACACCTTTCTGAAAATACAGCTGTAGGTTGGCATTATTCTTTGCTGGTTTGTCTCTTGTGTAGTTCATTACACTAATAAGCACAATCCGCATACTGTTAATTTCACACTGTTTTTGTTAACGTTACAAGCAATTTCAGTTATATTACAGTCGGCCAGAGAGTAAATATTACTTGAGATTTATTTGCAAGCACACCTTTGCAACTTGAGTTGGAAAATTAACTCCTTAAAAAGTAAACAACCTCATCCATAGAAACTGAGCTGTTGTATCTCTGAGCTTGTTGCATGTTACCGACTTCACTAGAATTTAGTCTCAAAACCTATTTCAAAATATACTTAGGGGAATGTGAACATTTGATATTTTATTTTGCATTTTATGTATTAATGCTCTGTATTTGCACCTCTCTTTCGTGCTCCTTGGGCTTGTTCATTTTCACACTGAATCTTTCTGGGAGATACCAATAAAATGAAATACTGCTGCTCTAGAGACTTGAATGCTCTTGAAATTAATCCTGTATCTAGTCTGAATCCAAAATGAAGAATATGCATATTTTTGCGGTTATGAGGCTTTAAGTTATTATAGCCTCTTTGAAACAAGAATGCTATCATTTACTCTGTGCATACAAAGCATCTAGCACAGGCGTGTTCTGACTTTTAAGTACTTAACTCTCACAGTGTGAGCAGTAGCTTCTTATTAAAATATAAGGGGAGTTCACAATACCAATAAAATGAAATACTGCTGCTCTAGAGACTTGAATGCTCTTGAAATTAATCCTGTATCTAGTCTGAATCCAAAATGAAGAATATGCATATTTTTGCGGTTATGAGGCTTTTAAGTTATTATAGCCTCTTTGAAACAAGAATGCTATCATTTACTCTGTGCATACAAAGCATCTAGCACAGGCGTGTTCTGACTTTTAAGTACTTAACTCTCACAGTGTGAGCAGTAGCTTCTTATTAAAATATAAGGGGAGTTCACATTGAACGTAGGGAGAATTTGCAAGGGTGGCTGACAGTTTCTGAAACTCCATTACTGGAGACTTTTTTCGAAGAACATGTTAGCCGCCTGCCTGGCACAGTTCTGCATGAGTGATGCTGCCTAGGATGGAATATGGACTGGAAAATCTTCCCTTTTTCCTTCCCACTTTGTTGTTCTTTGCTAATTCTATGCAGTACAAAAATTTCAGTTTACAAGAATATGCAACTTCATGCAACTACTTACAGTTCGGCTTTCTTCCAGTTTCTGTGCAATCAGTCCTTCGGTTCCTGTGGCACTTTACCACTTAATTGGTTTTGGTCTTGATTCCAGTTAACGGGAACTTTGGTTCTTTAATTTTCCCTGAAGACAGTCTTGTCCTAGGGAGCAAACTCACATTAGTAGTACTCTACTGGCACACAGGCGTCTTGCTGCTATGAAATGTCTTTCGTGCCTCTCTTAATCACTACAGATCTGGAATAATGCGGGGGGTTGTAGTAAAAAGAGGTTACCTGGTACAACAAATCGTAGTTCATGAGGATTGTGTGGTAACAAATAGAAAAATGTGTTCTTTAAGTGGAAAGTATGGTGAATTTATGTACTTGTCTCTTTTAGGGAGTGGTGGGGAAGCATAATTTTTCCAGTAACTGAGAGGGTTTAGGGACCAAACTTACTGTGATATTTTTTTATTCTGTTGCAGAGCCAGCAGACAGACTATGACATTTTTCAAGAACCATACCAAAGCAGTTGTACCAGTTATTTGTTAAAAATACTTCTGTTCAATGCCTGTTACAGCTGAGACATGAAGTAAAATACTTAACAATTCCAATTGTATGTTAGGAAAACTACAAACCAGTATTAAATGTAAATGCATTATTTTGGGTCTGTGGCAGCATTCAGTGTTTTTACATACCAGAAGAAAGTACATGCTCGACCTGAGGAATGACTTGAGAATTCCTCTTCTTGTGTGTATCATGTCCATAGAAACATGCACAGATTGGCCACTGTTTGTAACCACGACACGTGGTTATGAACAAACTGTGTGTCTGCTAACAGAGGTCTAAAAAAAAAAATAAATTACATAATTGCAGAGTAAAGTAGTAGATAAGTACGTGTTCCTCCAAGGTTTTTCTTCTACTGCTTACTGTTCTTAAACTTTCCCCTCCCTGCCCCAGAAGAGATCTTAATTTTTCTTGTGTATCCTTGAGCGCAAAATGTAGATACGGAAAAGAAGAAATGGAATGTGGTCGAAACACTACCCAATGCTTTACTTTTCCTGCAGGTATCATCCTCTGAGTTTATGTAAAATAGCTAAATATGTTCTTCTAATACCAGCTTCTAAATGTGCCTGAAATTTGTGTACCATTGCAAGAAGAAAAAGCACTGAACAGATTTTGTATGTAAAGTCCAATAACTGCATAAGTTTTACAGTGTCATTCTGCGCAAAGATTGCAAGTTGGAGAAATTGGTGGAGTTACAGAAGGATTTCCCGGAGGTTGTACAGTAGTTCTTTGTAAGAGTATTTGAGAGGACAAAACCAAATTGTGATTTGGTTGAGATTTTCTATGGTATTTTCCTTAGAAATAACTCTAATTTTTTCTGTATAAATTTACAAGAACTGTTACTATGGAGCAGCTCTTCTTTGGTTTAGTTTATTTTATAAAAGTTTCTCTTTATTGTTTTGTACTGCTGTGATATACATTAATGTTTTGTTGTCTTTTTCTTTGTCTCTTTTCAAAGCAAGAAGAAGATTTCTGTCAGTATAACTCATTCCTGTATTGGAGAGCACCGTTGCCTACTGTTGATTTGTCTGATATTCAGAACGTAGATGGAGAGACTCCACCAGAAGCTAAAACTCCTTCAAGGACTGATACCATGGAGACTGAAATGGAGACCTGAGCAGTTGTTTCATAGTTGTGCATCTACTTGCAGGAAACCTGTTTCCGTTTGGGTTCAAGTTTTTTTACTCGGGAGAAAAATAAGCATGCTTCTGCCTTCTTGAAGAAACAGTGTTACGTCAGTCTGCAAAAGCAAGTCTGAGTTGTCTAAGTGGATGGAATAATCACTATTAGGTACTTACTATTAAGCTGTCTGGAGGTGTACAGTATGGAGGAGGCTACGATGTCTAGCGAGAATGCTTGAAAACATGGAGGCAGGATAAAAGAAGACTACAGAAAATTAGAACTTTGAGATGCAATTAAAAGAAACAGGTGGATATGTTACATGTCAAAAGGAAATAGAATATTATTTTGCCTGTCCTGAACAAAAAGATATAATGGTGGTAGCTGAAAGTGAAATATTTATCATGTGAATTTATCGTAAAGCACACAAACTGTAGTGATTTTTAATGTGTTTTTTTCTGTGTAATGGCTAAACCAAAAAATTAAGAACCTACCAAAACCAGACAAAACATTCCCTTTTCTATGCAAGCCAAAACCAAGTGTGGCAGGGAGGGGGAAGGAAAAGGGGATATTTTCTTCTGTAAGCTGGCACTGTTCTGAACGTTTTTCACATTCTCCATGTGAAAAATTTTTTTCACCTTCTCCTTTTCACATTACCCAAAGCAGTGGGCAGCCACCTTTTAGGTTTTTGGTCAATTCTTAAGTTAATGCTATTCTTATTCTTTGTGACGTTAGCTCCGAACCAGTTAGTAGCATTGAAATGGCAGGTGTGTGCAGATGTGTCAAGAAAAGTTAATGCAATATAAAATTACGACGAACACTTTTTCAAACTTAACTGAGGCATAGTTTTTGCAAAGACTATGGATCTTGAAAAAAATTTTTACAGAAGTTCATTGAATTATGTTTTTTGCTGTGAAATACGAACTTAATGCTTGTCTTTTGTAATTAGAAATACGTGTCTTTACTAACAGACTGAAGTTGTATGGGCAGACTGTCAGACTTTGCAAATGTGATTTGTCCTTAAGGATAGCAGACGCTGTATTTTTGTTGGAATCATCACTGAAGAGGGCGACTTGTGAATTTTTCAAATTTTTTTTAAGTAATGTATTTGCTAAAGGACAATAAAGTTTTGCCTGTGTGTATTTGAAAACTTCGGGACTACTGCTGTGTGAAGTTCCCAACTTTATTTCTTAAGATTGTTGCCTTTATAACTTTGTCATTTTACTAGGTCTTTTTTCTTACAATAGTCAGATTGTCAGCCTTCTTAGTAAACATTTGGAAACTTGTTTTCAGTATTTGTGATGCAAGGTATCTGTCTTTGTTCATTGTGTATTCGTTTAGATTGGTAGGGTCTCCTAACACCCACAGAAGAAAGGAGGTGGCTTAGTGACTCAAGCATTTCAAGATGCTTGTTTGGATATGCTTCTACCTGCTGTTGGATTGGCTGGATACATATTTAAACAATATTTATTTTTCTCACACATTTTTAATTTTTTTTTTTAAGTCCAAATACATAAATTTGTCTTAGGAGGTACTTTAAAAATGTTTTTCAAAACAAACTCCTTAACTGGCAAGAATGCAACTGCTGTTACATGTTTACCATAACCATAATAGTGATTAAATGGATTTATTAATTTGTTGAGATGTTTGTTTTTATTTTGTGGTTTGTTTTTCTTCCCTAGGTAATGTATGCATTCCTATATTTGTGGGTTTTATAACATTTCACGCCATCCAGCATTCTCAGGATCCAGTATCTTACATTATTAGCTAGTATCTTTGCAGACACACTTGAGTCACTTAGAATCTGCTTGGAGCTTCGTATGCAGTAGGCATGGAGCAATAGACTGCTTATCGGTGTTAAAATCAGTCTCTCCTTTTCCCTATGTTCACAGGACAGAAGAGGTTTTGTTATTGTCTTTAATATATATATGAGTATTCCGTAGCAATAAGGCCTTTAAAACAAATCAAGCTTGCACTATGTTGTAGTCAGTATGTTTACTTTATTTGCAATTATGCTGTAGGCAAGCACTTTCCTCTCAGGTTGTTCCAGTCGTGGGCTCTGGGTTATGGCCTGGAATGTTACGGCTACTTTCAGAGCACTTGCTGAGCTGATAAATTTTTTCCATTCATCTGTTTGCAAATAAAGGCAAATTTAAGATCTTCGGAAAACCTTTTGAAATGAGCCTGAGAGTTTGGATTAGACAAAAGGCGGGACAAAGTAAGGGGGAGTGATGATAGATTACATGAACTTTGCATTAGAGCTGTGAAAATGTGTGATCAAGACATGTCATTGCTGAATGTCTGCTGTCTCCAGGTACCTGTGTCATTGTGGGCTACCAAAACCACTGGTCTTGCCTTCTGATTCTGGTTTTCTAGAGAGCTGTCATTCAAGGGCTGTACCTAAACTATAAGTAAGCTTAAGATGTCTAATTTGTGTGTGCATTGATATCTGGTGAGAAGGCGGCATTCTTTTGAAGTAACAAAATGTTGGCATAAATTCTGAGACAACTCAGGAGTAGCATAATTCCTACCAACTGATTATTGGATATGTTCTTAAACTTTCAGAGAAAAAATTGTTTATATTCTCTCTAGGTAATTGGGAGTTTGCTTTTCTCTCTTTTGTCTTTTCCTCTAAAAGGAAGAACCCTTGTCAAGAGTCAGAAAATGTACAGTGTAACCACAGAGATCATTTCGATATTGCCCGGGTTGCTAAGGGTGTTGCTTCTGGAAGTAGGTGCAGGCATTCTAACAAGAAGTGAAATGCTGGAGTTAAATATATTTCAGAGCAGATTTAAACAGCAAAGTAGTATCACCAGCATGCTGTCCTTTGTAAATCTTCCGTCTCATTCTAAACTGAAGGCCTGTTTTATATCGTCTGATTTGTGTTCATTGAAGGCCTACACTATAGTTATGGTTCCCAAGATAGCTGAGCCTCCAGGAGAAGCTTAAAGCTCCATCCAGATCAGGAAGGTGAAGAACTGCTATGAAAACCAGGCTGTGTTGATGACCATGTCTTGGGTAAGTAGACTGTGGTAGAAAGAAAGAAAAAAGAAAATGGGGAATGGAAGATAGGTGATGATGAAGAAGTAGGTTAGCAAATGAGTGCAGGCATAGTTGGCCAGCAGAGCAATGACAAGTAGTATTTTCAGTACTGGGTCCATCTTCAGCACAGCAGCATTTGCAATAATTTGAATATGGTGATCAACAGTAAATTTATTAGGTTTCTCTTTTGATAGTTTCTGCTTGATGTTTTTTCCTGTTTGCAAGGCCAAGAATTCAGCGGACGTTATAAGAGTAAGCGCTTATGTGTATGGGTAGCTGGAAAATCCACAGGATCCTTTGTGTAGAAAGTCAGGGAGCACAAATGTGTGTTTCAGGTGGCACCAAAGATAATCACTGCCCAGAATTTGGCAGCTAGTTCTGGTTATGGCAGATTCCTTGTGGGTAATTCATGTGTATTTTTGTGAAAGCATCTGATAACAGCTGCAGTAAGAGATGTTAGCCTGCAGGGACTCGTCGTTTGGTGTAGCAAAGCTTATGCTCAAAGAAGCGTTTCAAAATGCTTCGTATGCTTGGGCTGGCTTAATTATTTCCATGCCTACAGTTATAACCTTGACTCTCTAGGTGGCAATACACATACACAGTAAACTACAGTGAATCTGGAAAATGTTTTGGTTATGCTCTTACTCTGACCAGCTACTGAAAATTCAAGCGGTGACATCATGAATGTTAATCATTTCCTTACCGTGATACATAAGTAAAGGCAGATCAAGTCACAAGCTCCTGATTATAAGGTGACACGAGGTCTTCAGCGTATTTGGAGTAAAAACGTTTTGGCAAGAATTTTTGGTTCATCTCTTGTTTCTCTCTACCCTCACCACCCCCACTCCCCAAAAAAACCAACCACCCACTATCAATTTAACACATGGGAATTTGTCGGCACTACTTCTTGCACTGTTTCCATTAGTTACAGCTGGAAAGCAAGCTTCATCTGATTGCGTATTGGATGGAAACCTGGGTCGGTGGCTGAAGGCTACTTAAAATGTGCTTGTTAAATATGGGGAAGAAAAAGGTAAGTGCTAATTCATAAGAAACTTAACTCATGAGGTAGTGTTTAAATGTCGGTATGTAGGTAACTGCATATGAAATGTATGAGGGAATTTCATACAGGGTTTTTCAAGTAGTCGTATAAAAGGTTGCTTTTTTAAAATTCCTATTTCAGACTTCATGTATTAGAGAATTTGATGTTGATGCAGCAAACGGGATATTTCAATTACTGATATTTCATTTGTAAGTGATCTCATCAATATATTTTAAACACTCTTGGTCAAAAAAGCTGCATTCATGACAGTCACTTCTAAGGACTTAAAAATCACTGTTCTTCTTGTACTTCTCTTAAAGAACTATGTATAGTTCATAACTTTTTCACTACTGAAGGAGAAAATATGTTTTCTTACTACTGCTATGTTACCATTCCCAGGGAAAAAATTGTGAAAGGAGGATGGAGGCAAAGTTAATTTTTGTTTATAGTTTCATTTTGCTTTTAAGAATTATTGTAGTTTTCCTGGTTTTGTTTTGTCTTCTTTTGTAATAGCAGATTTTTGAAAGAAGGGATATGGACAGGCTAAACATTACATTTTTTTCCCCGTTTTCTTATATGAATACCCGGGGTTCATGTTTGGATTGGAATATGATAAAATAAGTGGCTTACCAAGTATGGACTGAGAAAAGTAAACAAAAATAGTTATTGTACTATCTTCAATGAAGTGTAAGCCAGAGAAGGGTTTTTTCCTGCAGAGCTATGAACGGAAATGAGCCACATCTATTCACTGTTCTCTTGCACAGGTGACTTTTGTAATGTCCTTCATTTGAGCAGTGCATAGTGCTCTTCAAATTAAATTGGAACACGCTATAATTAATTCCATTGGCTCTACGCTAAATGTCAAATGCCCTCTCTCTGAAGCCTGATGCTATGTAGTGGACATTGCCTTTTGATGCTTCAACTTGCAGAACATGAAATTTGCTTTCAGATTATTTTACTTCCTGGTATTTTAAAAAACCTGATTCTGCTTCTGATTGTGTAAAAGGCAATTACGGTGTAAGAACTACTTTGGCATAAAGTAAGCTACCAAAATCCTGTGGTTCCATGATTGTCGGTTGTAAACCGCAATGGTCTTTGATCAAATAATCACACAATATTGCATCTGGGTGTCGGGTAATAGTTTTTCTACTTTTACCTGGAATTGGAGAAACCTCTGATTGAAAAATCTACTTCAGACAAACCTCTGTATTTCCAAATGTGTAACGAGCAAATACAGAGACACCAAAGACAGCTTTTCATTGTATAAATTGAAGCCATAAAAGTAATTCTAAAGTATGACACTGAAATTCAGTATGATACGAGAGGGCAAGGTATGGCTAAGAAGCAAAACATGTTTATACTTTGGACATGAATAGTAATATCAAACCTGGAGTGTAAATAGCAAAATGCCTTAATTTCTGTGACATGGCAAGGCTTCAGGGAGAGATTATGATGATTTTGATGCTCAGTATCTGTATTTTTTTCTTGGGAGTCCGTGCACACAACGCACATATGCCCAAAGTGCTTTAAGGATACAGCTTGGTCAGTGAAGTCCCCTTGAGTCAAACAAATAGGTACAGAGAGTGCCTACTTGCCTACGTGGTTTTATGCAGCAGATAGCGTAAAAAGGTAGAACAGGCTCCTCATTATCTTTCATTTTGAGCCACAAGTCAGATTCTGGCACCTGCATTCCTTTCTCCCCTGTTTATATTGCACCAGCCTATCTGCGAGTACCCTGGATTTGTCAGTGCTAACTACTTCAATTTCAACTTTTTTGGATTTCTGTTTTATCTTTGTTAGGGTGGTCTTGAATTATCATCAGGCCAGAACTGCTGATTTATAAAGACCAGTCATTGCAATAATGAGTTCAGCAATCAAAACACTTTTACTCAAATTCCCTAGGCCACATGGTGCAGTGATTACCAGTGTCTACCATTGACTTAAAATTGAGTGATAAAAGTGCATTGTTAGATTTTCCTTTTCAGTAAGGAAAATTAGAAACAATTTGCCTTTCAAAAATAGGATTCTGAAGGTCTCTCTATTTCAGGTTCAGTGTTTTACTGCAGGTTATAGCATAGCAGAATTTGATTTTTTGAGATGTACTATTCTGACTTACAGTTCTCTAAATGCAGTGTACTTGTGCTACAGAAGACTTGTGCTTTCAGGACAGCTCATGGTAGTGAGCAGTAACTCCGTTAGCGTTTACAAGAACAGGTCCTTCGTTTTTTATCTTAAGTCTCAAGTAGTCAAGGAAACAACAGTATTTTTAGAGTTATTTTCTTAAAAAATCAAAGGTCCATCTGATCACATAATACATTTCAAAAAAATAATTGGTCACACCACTTTGAGCCAGGGATGCAACCAAACTAATTTCCTCTCCTAGGCTAGCCAGTTTTTCCTCAGAAGGAAAAAATACTAAAGGTGTTTTCATATGAGGTAAGTATTTAAGAGAATTAATTCAATTGCCAATACTGATTTCTGTGATGTTAATTAAAAACTACCATTTCAGAACACAATATAGCAGTTAGCAAACACATGGGTATAAAAATTATGTAAAGGCTAAGACACTGGGTCACAGCAGAAGAGTGTTGTTTTAGAAAGGTGTGATTGGCCCAGAGAAGAAATCCAGAATAAACTTCTTAGTTTGCTGAGTAGAAGTAAGCTTACATATACTTTGCTTTCTTCTTAGAAAACTAGGTACCGGTGAAACTTGGGCAGCCAGCAACAAGCAGCCAAGCTAATAGTTTGAAGGCTCATAGTGTGGTGTAGTTCTGTCACGTAGTATGTGGCAGCTCCGCAAAACACAGCCTGAAAGTGACAATAATCGTAACAGAACCCTGCCTAGCTGACAATAGCATTTCAGCATTTTTATGTGGGACTTCTGCCCGCTGCTGTGAGTGGGGAGTGGTCAAAGCGACACCCCGCGGAGCAGATCCAGCTCACAGGGCGAATCCATATAGTCGCTTGCCTCTTGCGCTGTGGCCTTGCCATTGGGCTGTGCCTGATGGGGAACCCTTGCCCAAACCCTGCAATTGCTAGGACAGCCTGTGAAATGGAACAGCCAAGTGTTTCGGACTCGCCTGCAGAGCTGTCAGCAATTACTTCTTACGGGCAGAGTGTCCTGTGAACATGGATGTGCCTTCAGCTGCCCCCGGCCTTTGGAAGACTGGCCTGGGACAATACCATTCTCTGTGAATCAGCCCATCTTCTTACGCTGGATAATCTGGTTTTAAATCTTCTGCGTATTCCACTCTGAGACTGTGTGTACTCAGTGTGCTTGACTGACATCCTAGTAAGTGTCTTCAGGTCTTCTTCTTGCCTCCAGCTGTGGGTCACTAAAGGGCAGCCTTCCTTCTTCCTTTGTGAAGCACAGTGCTCCCTGTACATTCATTGCTGTTTAACCCTTAAGTTTTAGGTAAATAGTTTCAGGTTAGTTTAAAATAAAGAGGTTATGTGGATAAGGTTCTTTTTTTTTTTTTTTTTTTTTTTTTTTTTTCCTGTCTCAAGCAGGAAGTTTTTTGTTTGTCTCCTACCCATTAAAGCTTGAAGCATTTGCTTTGGCATGTCTTCCGAGTCTGAATAGTAACACAGGCCTCCATCCTCACAGTTCTACCTTCTGTATAATCCCTGTGAGAAAGATATCTTGTGTCCGGTATGAAAAAAAGGTGAGAAAGAAGCAGATTTTGAAAATTGTCTTAAAATGAGGATTTGGAAGCTCTGGGGTCACATGTGGAGAAAGTCTCACTTGAAGAATCTATATGCCTGTCATTTGACCCAGGCCAGGGAGCTGACAAGTCAGAATTCACATCTTCTAGGAGCACTCTGAAAGATGACGTGTTTGAAAAATCTGTTAACCAGTCTGAGGGATAGAAGGAACGGCAGAGCAAAGTGCAGAGAGGCTGTGTTCCCTGAGACTGTCCTACAAACCCCTTACAATGTATTCTTACAAGCAGGGATTGTCTTAACACTCAAGAAAGGTTCCTCAGAAACCAAGAAAAATTTTAAGGTGTCACTGTTTAGCTGAATGTACCATGTGAGGAGTCACCTAGTACTGAGCTAAGAACAGCGACTGGAGTGGTTATCCTTTGATCCTGCATCTTCCTCATGCTTGTCTCCATGATTGTAGCCCTACAAAAGTACATCGTGCTTCTCCATCACTGTGAAGGGTTTCTTTCAAGAGATGGAGACTACATCTTAAAGCTGCCGAACGCACTCTGACACTGAGTCCTCTTAGGCCTTTTTCACTCATTTTCCTACCTCTATTAAGAAAATTGAGTAACGGAGACCAGTGACACCACCTGAAATGTTACTTCTCAACTCCAGACAGTGACGTCCTGCCCTAGGAAGCAGTATGCTGGTTTCCATGAAGCACAGAAACAATTCATGATTATAACGAGACTAAACTGTATGGTCACATTTTGTTCATTGGGTCTGTACTGACTTCAGAGGATTTACAGAATGCATGTCAGGAGAACTGATGGTTGGGTATTTGTGATCGTGACCATCAAGCTGACAAAACCTACCTCACTACATTCCTGGCAACCTACAGACTATAATAAAAACTTTTTAAGAGACAATTTTTCTCATAAATTCTGCATACAGTCCTGTTGACTTTGAATAATTCGTCATGCGAATAACAACGTCTAAACTATCTTGAGGGACTTTGAGCCATGTTCAGATATGAGTAACTACTTACTGCCACCACTGAATAATCCAATTAAAAACAACACCATAAGAACACGTGGCACTTTGGCTGTGTCTAATTCGGTGTTCAAGACTGTCCTCATTCTTGCCTCCTGTTGAAGCATAGCTATCATGTGAACCAGTAGGTGATGGACATTTACATGCTTTCCTGGGTTATGTCAACCTTAACTTCAAGCAAAAAATCCATTTATTTGTGATGAGGGAAGTCATGTTCTTCTTAGAAAAGCGTTTGTTGGCAGGTCAGTGTCTAATGCGCAGTGGGCAGCAGGAGGGAAGATTTAGTACAATCAGACCTGGAATAATTGTTGCACATTTGCATATTGTGACATAAGCAGTAAAGCATGACTTAAGCTCGCTCCAGTAGGTCGCCTCTATGCGCTGTAAGTTGAAGGCGAAGACCAAGGCAGAAGATTCTGTTCTGTTGCTGTTCAGAATCTGCATGGTAAAACAAGATTTAAATTTCGTGTTCTAAGGAAAAATAATCTTCCACAGCGCCATTCCACAGCATGCTAAAGCAGCAGCTGAAACACCTCAGTGAGTGTGTGTGCAGTCTACCTGCTGCCAGCCTTCGGTTTTGGACTAACGTATGGGACTTCTTTATTTATGTTGGAAGGTAAAGGCAAATAAACCTAGTGGCAGGCTGATTTGTTGGTAGTGATATGGGGTGGGGGGAGAAATCTAGAAGCAGTCTTCACCAGTTTCGTTCCTCACTCCTCTCTGCTGCTTCATCAGTTCTTGAAGATCTGCTAGGGCACTAAGGCAAAGGTAGAAGCTTGTAGATAGTCTTACGAAACTCAAAGTCTTCAATGTGATGATGAAACAATGAAACTGGGAGTTCCCTCTAAAGCAGATTAGTGCATAAGATGTAGATTAGTTTTGGCTTTTTCATCCAAAACCCGGACACTCCTTTAGCAGATCCTGCCTGATTAAACACAGTTGATGGAAAAAACCATTTTCATATACTTGGTGGATAGGAGGTATGATCTAACAGAACATAGCGACCGGAGTGTGTATCTGGATGCTTATGCCTTTACAGGCACCCCATGGGAACAACAGAAAGAAACAAAGCCATTCCTGTTTCGGTAAAAGTTTCTGGGAAGCGTATTATCCCCCTCTAAGATAATTTTTTGGTAGGAAATTTGTGAACTTTGAAAACAATGGAAGGTTATGCATGAATCACTGCAGTCATACTTTGACGTGTCTGCGTTTCACTTATTTAGGCCATGAAAAGGAGGAGGTGTGAAGTGTTCCCAGCGGGCACCCAAGAATTGAGCAGGCCACACTGCTGTTGAAGTGACAGCTTAGACAAATGGGAATATAGGACCTATGAAAAAACGGAGCACAAAGGATGGACAAGCAAGATAGCACTGATCTTAAGGTAAGTCTGCAGAAATAGGATTGATATTCTGAAGCGGGACCGCAGGAGAAAACATCTCAGCAGTTCTGATTTCTAGAGATAATGGGATAAAGAGTACGTGATAGTTATGTGGACTTAGAACTACTAAAATGTCCGCTGGGTTGTGAGCATTTGCAGCATAGGAATTGGTTTGTATGGCTTTGCAGAACGAGGTCTTCGTATTAGATTACAAATGTTGAGTCTTGATTCCAGGGAAGACTGAGAATTTCTCATGTCTGAAAAAAGATGCACAACTTCGAAAGAAATGGCAGAAATTTGGAATTAAGAAAATGCTTGCAGTCAGAGGAATACGTACATCTAGCTGTGTTCCAGTCAAAGTCCAGAGCATCTGCATGTGCTGGGGTACAGGTGTTCCAGTTTTCTTAGCAGGGTTCAGATTCATATGAAGAGTGGGTCTGGTAACAGTGACTGGTATGTCCTATTCTAGGAACATTTCTTTATTTCATTTCTAAACATTGGTGAAACTAGCAAATTGAGCCGAAAGTTTCTATGATGACTCAGAATGATTTGTTTGAGAAAATTTAATTGAAAATAGTATCTTAAAAGGTGTAGCTAGGAAAAGAATGAACACGCTGTTCCTCACCTGCTAAAATTTCTAGCAGTGCGTTCTGTTTTGGAAGCTGTGCTGCTTTTTTAAGGCCTACTCTGTAATGAGTGCAGGGTAAGAATCCTAAAGACAAAATGGAAGCAGTGTAAGAAGCAGGAACTTATGTTTGGGAGGTGGCTGGAAGCAGTTTTCTTATCCTCCTTGTCTTTGAGATAATAGTTTGTGTGAAACCACGGCTAAATTTTAACAGCTAATGTTTCAAAAGGCCCTGAGGCATGCCCCAGGGCTGAGCAGGCTTTTCCGCTCTGGTTTTCAGGGTGCTGGTGAGGCTGGGTGCTTGACCTGACGGTGGGACTCTCTTCTCCCTGGTGCTCTCAGTAGCTCTGCTCCCAGGCTGCTGCACTGGGGCAGTGTGGTCCGACGGCAGGGCTCTCCTGTAGGGAAGGAGGAGGGAGAGCTGGGCACCATGGAGGAAGATGAGACTTGGGCAGGAAAATCAGAAATGGAGAGACCAGAAAATGGGAGAGACATCTAGAAAGAGTAAATGGGTGGGAAATACAGACAAAATCCAGGAGCAGGCAGACATTGGAGCGCACGGCTGATACAGTGGCACAACTGAAAGCACCAAAATGCAAGGAACATTAGGCAAAAAGCAGGCTGAGAGGGCAGAGCAGAGAAGCCAAAGAACTGGGGCCTGGGATTAATTATAGGAAGAGGGTAAGTTTGGGACAAGAGAAAATGGAGACTGAAGGAAAAGCGAGGTTTGAGAGGCAAGCTGGAGGAAATGCAGAAGACTGGAAACAAAATGAAACTGGGAATCGAGGGAGCACGGTGTATGCCTGCTGTGGTTAGCGCACACCAGGTACAACCAGCAATAATTGCTGCAGGCGCTTGTTTTGGTCCGACGGCTGTGGTCCTCAGCGTGTTCAAGGGCTCCAGCCCTGCAGGAGACCGTGATAAGGGCTGAAGGGGTCCTCTGAGTTTTCTTTGTCGGTGTGGAAAAAGTGATACGAAAAGGTATGTGAAGATGAACAGGACGATCAGGAACCTGAGTATTCAAAAGTTTGGGTTTCATGACTTCATAAAGAGTTTAATTAATACACTGGCTGCATTCTGTTGTCTGGTAGACGCTTGAGTTGTTCATCGTCACGAGCTATAATCCAGTTACTGTTTCTTTTTCACCTTTTAGCTTTTCAATAATGGACTTGATGATTTTAAAGGTCTTTTCCAACCTAAACCATTTTATGATTCTCTGATTCTGATGTGTTGATTACATACGATTCAAGTTTTCGTAACTCAAGAGGGAATTGTTGGTTTCCTCTTGGACCTTCCCGTTAGGTTTACCATCAGTGCTGTAACCTTAACATATTATCACAATAAATTTACTTTTCGTGACACCCTAAAAAGTGACCGGGGAAAGACCTCGGGCTTTAGTGGAGGGAGCAGAGATGCAGACAAACTCGAGCCAAAAACCGTGTGCCGGGTTTGGGATACCCGTGATACGGTTTCTTACCGTGATGAAGGACCTGGCAGGGGGGCAGCCAAGGGCCACCGGGCTCGGGGGCAGCGCGCCGGCCGGGGTTGCAGACCAGGGCGCTCAGCCCGCTTTTCAGGACACCCCCCACCCCCCCGGGGGCGCGGCAGCGCAGGCAGCGCCGGGGACCGGGG
>NW_009259307.1:808596-849357 GCF_000687185.1 Egretta garzetta
GGGTTGAGGTTTTAAGAACAGAGCTCTGCTGCCACCGATAAAATTGTGAGGCTGGATGGTCTTCCACACAGATCATCCTACAGCAGCATACCTAATGCATCCATTTCTGATATGCCTGCTGACGTGGGAAATACGCTTCCAGTGGGATATTCTTTCTGAGTGTTTCTGTTTATGAATGTAATTCTCAAAATGCGCACCATCTGCTTGCACACTTAAGAAAAAAATGAGCTAGAGTTTTAAGTTGTGAGCACCTGAGGTTAAGCCACAAACTCCTTTTCTGTGTACCAAAACGGAGTGGCTGGTTTTTAGAGACTCAGTCTATTTTGGACCTCCCAGGAGAACTGCAGTGTTACCTGTAAGAATTAAGCTCTTTAGTGGTGTGAGGCTAAAATGAGCTTAAGGAAGCAGCGTCGTTGGTTTTTTAATGAAAAATATGCTCTGAAGTTGTGAAATCAGTTTGCAGACTTTTCTTTGATAAGTTTATATTATACCATAACTTTATTTAAAGCAGTAACAGGCTTATGTAGTAGTATTAAAAAACATGATAAGCAGCAAATAGGTTAGGTTATGTTTGGACCTAAGTTTCCTTAATTGCTTGTGGCTTGATAAGGGACAAATGCTGAAGCTTTCTTGGCTGTTACAAGGTCAGGGGCACAGAAATTACCCAACAGTGAATGTGCTGAAGTGTGTTGTCCCTGAAAGTAACCAGTATCAGGAAGAAAACCTAAGAATTGTACAGAACCGTACCAGACAAAGACATCTCTCCTATGAGGACAGGCTGAGAGAGTTGGGGTTGTTCAGCCTGGAGAAGAGAAGGCTGCAGGGAGACCTGATTGCAGCCTTTCAGTACCTAAAGGGGGCCTATAGGAAAGATGGGGACACATCTTTTTAGCAAGGCCTGCTGTGACAGGACAAGGGGTAATGGTTTTAAACTTAAAAGAGGGTAGGTTTAGACTGGATATAAGGAAGAAATTCTTTACAATGAGGGTGGTGAAACACTGGAACGGGCTGCCCAGAGAGATGGTGGAGGCCCCATCCCTGGAAACATTCAAGGCCAGATTGGACGGGGCTCTGAGTAACCTGATCTAGTTAGCGGTGTCCCTGCTCACTGCAGTGGGGTTGGACCTCTAGGGGTCCCTTCCAGCCCAAAACATTCTATGATTCTATGATTTCTCTCTGAGCTCCACCTTCACTTTTTTTTTTTAAATGTTGTAGGGACAGAGAGAAGATAATAGTTTCCTTTTTTCCCCCCGCCCATTTCTGACCACCTAAGCGGAAGGCTGAAAGTCCTGTAGTAGTTTTAAAAGAGCAGAAGGTAGGCAAATTTAAAATTTCTACAGCTCGTAAAGGAAAATGAGGCCTCAGTAAACATCTGTCGGTCCACGCATGCACAAACATCTGTCTGCCCATGCAGGCATGTGGCTGTGCAGTGCACACAGTACTCCACTCTGGGCTGCAGGTAGTGTTTTCAAAAACATCTAAATGATTTATGTACCTAGGTCCCAGTTTTCAAAAATGGGTTGGCACGTAAGAGCGTAGGTCCCTCTGGGACTGGTCAAACGTCGCGTACCTTGGGGCCACGTTGTTTGCGGAGAACCTGCAGCATGTCACTTCTCTGTCATCCCAAGGAGTTCTTGTTCGCCTCCACATAATCACAGTGACAGGTGCCCAGAGGTAATAGAAAACAGGTTTTAATCCTCATGAGGCCAGAATCACCCTCGATTTGTAGTATTGTCTTTAAAGTGGGGTCAAGGTACAGAACAGCATGTTGGGGGAAGGCTGCAGCAGTAAGAAGAGAAGGTCAGTCCCTTCATGATGCTACGAGCACAGCTCTGAACATGACTGGTGTTACAAACAGGATGGCAGAGACCGTGCTGGACCGCTGTACCCCATCTACAGTCTATCAGCCGAAGCTGAACGACACCTGCCCAGGAGGAAAATCTATGTGAACTATAGGCAATACTCTTCCTACTTCTTTTCCTAAATAAGTCGCTCCTTCGTCCTGCCTTTTCATGGCTCAGTTAATCTTTATTTTTCACTCAGTAGCACCATGTCAGCTGAAGAGGTGGGTTCCCCCACATGTGACCCCCAACAAGCTCATCTGTAGGCTTTCGGATGCTCTCTGGGGAGGTGGTAGGTCCAGGCTGGGTAATCCTGTTTTTGGGGAATTGCACTAATGCACATGAGACTCTTCAGGCAGTTCCCAGCACAACGGGATGCTGAGGTGGCTGTGATCGAGCAAGTTTTGGTCTTCCCTTAGTGTTGTTTTCAGACTGGCTCTGCCAACTTTTGTGTAAAGCTTCCCTGATTCTTGTGATACGTAAACATATTTCTGTGTAACATGCATATTAGGCGAACCGTTGGGATCCACTCTGGATGCTTTGAATTAACCAGTTCTTTTGCTTTATGGTCTCATCTCTTAACATTTTACCTCAGTTTTTGTGAGCTGATCGTACCTTCTCCTGCCGGTCCTGAAAGAAAAAGTAGTCTTAAGTAAAGTGCTTAAGCCTCAGGAAGGGCAGGATTTATTAAGCACTTGTCTTCATCCTTTCCTTGGCTCTGGCATTGCTTCGTGTCTCTGCTGTAGTGCACTTGCTGTTAGGCATTGTTCTGAGTTGTCCAGTTCCCTCTGTCTGTCATATGGGAACAGAAAGAGGCATCTAAAAACAGTTTCTGGGGTTTCTTGCCGTTCTGTTCATGGGGACACAAGCTGGGGGCTGTCATGCTGCATGTTGATAAATGCGAGACAGAAAAAGGGGTTTTTAAAAGCCACTGGTGGTGTGACATCTTCTTGTCACTGTTTCCAAATCAAATGTCCTTGGGTTGCTAACAAAATGAATGCTTCTGGTTCTTTCCGAGCTATTAAGTCTCAGTGATGAGAATTGAGTTCAGCCCTCGTCAGCGTTGACAGTAATGATGAAAGTGCACAGGAACCGTGAGGGGGCAGATGCTTGCATCCCAGCCTTGCCTGGTTCTAGGTGTGACCGTCTGAAACCTGGTGAACAACCATGGCTGTGCCTTGGTCCCAGCCCCGCGGTGTCAAAAAAATAACATGTTTTCCTTATAAAAGTGGTTTCCTAGCTGCCATGGAGTGCTAGGGATGACACAGAGGTGGTGAGGGACTCGGTCATGTCCATGAAGGGCTGGCAGCCTGCTGTCACGGTAGTGTCAGATGGGTCAGGCTGCGTTGCTGAGGTCGGACTGTGGATAGAAATTTTTTTTACCAGTCTGGCTGTGGTAGGAAGATCCCGGGTTTGATCACAGTCTTACTGCTATAAACTACTACATTTGTTTACATTTTATTGGTGCAGTTCAACCCCCAAAAAGGGGTAGAGGAGCTTCTACTAGTACATCCCAAGGGCTGATGAAATACATCCATCCTTTCATCCACCAGCTCACCGGTGTTTTGGAAAGGCTGGGTGCTGGAGCTGTGCAACCTCTGCCCTCTCTGCGAGCTCACCCTGTCCCTGCAGCACCCTCCTTGCCCTGGCTCCAGCTCTTCCCTCGCCCCTTGTGCTGGCACAGCTCATGAGACCCTCCCAAATGCCGGTGCAGATTGGTGAGCCTGGTGAGCAGGGAGTGCTCCCAGGAGGCTGGGTGGGCTTTGGGACTGCCACCCTGGGAGAGGGTTTGGCAGCGGGATGGAGCAGAGACCTTTGAGGTTGCAGGGGAGTGTGCCTGGGGGCGCAGCCTGGTGTGGTTGGGGCCAGCAGTCGCAGCCCAGCTCGGTGCCATGAGGGCAATGGCAGTGGCTGGCAGGGCATCCCGTCCTGCCCAGCATAAACAGCAGCCACAGCTGCTCCTCGCTGCCTGGCCCCAGGTAGACCCCAGCCTTCGGGATCCCTTTCATTGCTGTTGCAGCCTCCGGTGCAACAAACCAGGCGATAATGCTGGTGTAGCAGAATGTGTCTTGGCACAGGAGGCTGAAGGCATGGAAGGACCGGTGGAGAGCCTGAGGGTGTGTTTGGATGGAGCTCTGTGGCAAAGGGGCAGGAGGACGTTTCTGACCCCACAGTGCCCGTTGGCTGCTCCCAGGCTGAGGCTGGTTCTTCCCGCTGGGTTGGGGCAGCTCTTTTCTATGCCGTTCAGTGGGTGACTTAAAAGTGAGACAGCACTGCAAAGGAAAGATTTTTTTGTTTTATTTTTTATGGTGGAGGGGTAGGCAGAGCTGACTCCGGCTGGGTGGGGAATGCAAAGGTGGGACCATGCCTTAAGCCTCTTCAGAAATCATCCGAGCTGTGCTCCCTCTTTCTTTGGAAAATGGGATTTCAGTCCCATGACAGTCCGCCTGTCCTGCAGCGTGTGCGAGGGCTGCTCTAGACAGTTTCAAGCCCATGAAGATTTTATTACTGTGTGAGACAAGCAATGGAGCAAAAAGAGCAATGCTGACGGGAATAACAGTGAACAGTCTTGTGGCTTCAGAGGTGAGCTAAGTGGGTCACTCACATCGTTTAAACTGAGTAATATTACAGTTTAATGCAGATGGCTATCAAGCTGTGACTTACTGGGGCCCTTCGTGCTTCCTCCAGCTGAATTTTGCAAACTGCATTTGTTTTCCACTTTAGATGCTTTAGATATATCCTGTCTTCATAGAGCCACCTCTCCAGTCAATGTTAATCCATGTGTTGTGAAAATACAAAATAAACAAAAGGAAGCTCTGAAATTTACCAGCAGGTGATTTTCTTCTCTTCCTCCTCCTGCTTAAAACCAGGAAGAGTTTTGTGCTGTGTGATTTTGAATCCTTTGATGGCGTAATGCGTTTGTAACAGCAGTGGGTGGTTGACCTCTGTAGTTGCTCAGTGCCAGGTGGGTGAGACCCAGTTTCAAAAGCAGCAAGTTGATTAGCTCTTTGCTAACATCAAGTGCTGAACAAAGAAGCAGCGCTGGCTTCACTGATCCCAAAGCAGAAATCTGAGCAAGGCTTGAAGCATCATATTAACCCTCTGAGTCACTACACCCGAAGCATCATTTTCTTATCTCTGCCTGGATTTTCACTTCCTTAAAATGACTTGCAACAAGATAATTTCAAAGGAATCATGTAGCTTGCCTTGAATTTGTGGGATTTTCTGATTATATTGCATTAGTTAATAAAAGAAGACCAAATGCTTGATTTTCTTTGGGATATGAATCACAGAATCACAGAATGGCAGGGGTTGGAAGGGACCTCGGGAGATCATCTAGTCCAATCCCCCTGCTAAAGCAGCTTCACCTAGAGCAGGTGAATGGTACTACTGACTTCCAAAATATTGCCAGTGAGACAGGTAGGAACATTCATTAAGGAAACCCTGCAACTTTTGTCTCCGAAAGAGTCACAGTAGAGTAAGGCCATTCTTGTATTTAAAGGTGTATAAAAATTTGCAAATATAGTTTGGATTAATTTGCCATTTCTTGCTCCCTTACCAGTGCCTGCTCTTGTTTGCCAGAAGTTTTTTCATGATTTATTCTGTGACTTGGACTGTTTTCCATCAATTAAAATCTTTAGAAGATATCTCTCTATATCTTTATGTATGATGAGCTTGTTAAATAATTGACATTTTATGCTAATCATTGTATTGACTTTATAAGAGGTGATGATATACGGTATTATATTGTATTCTAGTGCTGGCAATGTAAGACAAATGTCAGCTTTTAGCAAGGTAGCTGCCATCAGCTTTTTTTTTCATTGCCTGTATGGGCCACAGTTATGAAACAGCCAGATCTAAGCTTTCTCAGCAGTCACTGTGCCTCTAGAGCAGTGGGGTTTGGAGTGGCCTGTTTTAGGTGGAAGGCCGAATTGTGTTTCATGTCAGAGAGACTTTTTGTCATTTCCAGTTGAGGAATGGACCAGGAAACCCATTCTTAAGTAATCTGCAGATGTCTAATGCCAATATAGGAGTTTTAAGAATGGCCTGTTTCAAGGGTAGGACTGAGGAAAATGAATTGTGGTTTGAGATTTCGTGTGTTTAGCTCATTTGCAAAAGCCCAGGCTGTCGGCAGAAATGCTCAGGTGAGGGCTTCTGTCACCCTTCCCCTCTAGTCCAGTGCCACGGGCTGTGCAGGGAGACAGGAGAGTCTGCTCGGACCCTCCAGCTGCAAAACCAGGGGTCCTTCCATGAGCACCTGCACCCTGAGCTGGCTGTGCTCTTGAGGCAGTGCTGTTTGCTGTGTTTTTCCAAAACATTACATGGCCAGGGGTATCAGAAAGACTTAACTGATTAGTCAATAAACTTTAAAAGTAGAAAGTAATAAACTAATTAAAGGCCTAGTCTTTCAGCCTGGGCTGAGCTTTCTGTCAGTTGGCTAGCTTTGTCCTCCAGGGGCCAAGCCAGAGCTTCTTTGAGGAGGAGAGAATTTAGTATTTCCTGCATTGTGTTGTCATCACCCCACTGCTGTTTGCATTCAGAAATTGTCTTCCAGATGTGTTGCATTGGTCTACTCTGAGATCAGAAGCAACATGTTGGAAAGCCCATTACAGTCAAAGGTTTTTTCTTTTATTGGCTAAGTTTGGGATCAAAATATTGGAAACATTTTTATGAGCCCTTGATGTAAGGCCCCAGTCCAGAAAAGCACTTAGGCATATGTGCTTAGCTTTTAAGTGTAGTTGATTAAATGTGAAAGAAAATGCTGTAGCTTGCTGTTGTTTGAAGACTGAATTTACGTATTCCTGAGAAGCTGAGAGGCTCCATTTGTGCTAAGGAAAATAATCTAAAATCTTTCTTCAGTATTACTGAAGATTTTTAACAAGTTCTGTATCACTCTCTGACTTGGGTCTGCATTTACCCCTCCTAGCACGGGTGACTTCTCTTCTGTTTGTGTAGGTAGCGTGTCTGTGAAGATCTGAGAGTATGTTTACAGTGCATGTGTTTGAATTAATTGCTGGTAAATAATCAACAGAAATTCTGGTGTGACCTGAAATAACGTATTATCTTTAAAAGTGGTAAATAGAGAAACTTTTCAGTGCTGTTAAACCTGTGGTCTGCCTGCAAAGGCCATTTGGGATTAACTGGTAGTTGTCATGTAATTTGGCATGGTGAACAACAGTGGAAGTGTTCAAACAAAATTATTTGCACAATACTTTTGTAAGTCTTTTTGAAATGTAGTGATGAAAATTTTCTTGCCAATTCAATTACTTATAATGCAGCATTTTCACGGATTTGCAGAGTCCCAAATACTTGCGCAAAGGAGTAGGTGAGAAAGATTGGAAAAGCAAAAGGTGCTAGTTGTTAACAGATGTAAGGATGTACCATAGTGACGGAGGTGAGAGGAACCACAGCACGTCTGTGTTACAAAGCCAGGCTGTTGTCCTCTGACAGCATAGCCTGAACACAAGGAAATTCTAGAAGACCCGAGAGTTTGTTGAAAACCTCACATTGGGTTCATGTTTTATTGCACATGACCCTGGAGTTTTACAACGTACTTCTACCCTACGTGGATCCAAAGTGGTGTTCTTTGTTACAATCAGTTGTTACGTTACTTCATACCATAAGCATGCGTGTATTGGATGCTGGACCAGAAAGTTCCTGCCCTGAAAAACTTACGCAAGGCAGCCTCTTAAATTGGAAATCTCTTTAATGCTGGCAGTAATTTACCAGTTGCCACAGGGTGCAGAAATACTGCTGAAGTCCTCTTTTTCACTTAAGAATTATTATGCCTGAAATGATGATACCTGCAAGTCCAGCTTAGCTTTTATAGCTCAGGAAGAGTTCCCAGGGGTAAGAGTTCAAGAGATAGCAATGTGCTTACAGGCTGAGCTCTTGTGAAATAGTCTTGAGTGTTAGCTTACAAGAACTCTGGCATTTCAGGTATCTAACGTTCTTGCAAGTGACTTGCTCTATGCGTAGTTAATTTTCAAAAGGGTTTAAGTTATTTTAGGACACTGTGCTGAACACAGAAGCTGGACTCTTGCAGTGGCTATAACAAGGGGAAGTTCTTCTTTCCCTCCCCTCACTGTCTGTTTGAATAAGGGTTGGTCACACGCTGCCCTACACTGACTTCTCGCAGGTATGCTTTCACCTGAAAATGGTGTTTCCCTCCTTCCCAGGCACTGAAAATCAGTCTTGGATCTTTTGGGTATTTCTAATTTCTTGCCATCAGCAGTAAAGGTTCTTTACAAGTACTGTATGAGTCTGCTGGAGTCCTGAGGCAAATCTATTAGCCCCAGGATTTTCTGTTGCTATTTAATGAGCATTGGCTTTCATCTAATCATTTTGAGGGTAACAAATAATTTCTTAACTGGAAAAAGAGTTATATGATGTTTATCCATACTTCTTTTTTTTTTTTCTTTTTTTTTTTCCCCTGAGATTCTGCCAGGCCTGCTCAGCAATGAAAAAATATTGGCTCTAATAGTTAAGATCTTTAGGAAACCCCAAATTTTGGAGAAGTGATGTAGAAAAGTGGTTACGTGTAGTGCATTCACTACACACATAGTGTGTGCAGAGCTGAGGTATGATGGTTGGCAGCACTTTTTAGCTCCTGAAGTAGCGTTTTGGCTAAGACACAAGATAGAAATTATTGCTCTCTCTTATCAGTACAAATTTCTTGCAGTTGCAGTGAGCAACTTAGAACTTGATTGTTCTGGCCAATTTCCAACACGACCATACTTTGCCTAAATGAACTACCCTGTTATTTAAACTGCCTAGTCATGATACGATTTCTCATTATCTGCCCCTGTCTGGATCTACAATGTGTCATCAAAGGGAGTTGCTGCTGTTCTGTCCAATAAATGGTTATATTTCAATAATGGATGAAATTATTCTGACACAGAGTTGTATGCCTTTTAATTTCCTTTTTCAGGGAATTGAACAGTGTCTGGAGCTGTTTCATTAGAAAACATGTGTGTCTGTGCCTTTCACACCAAAGGGGACATGAGTACAGCTCCTGGTACTAAAAATTTCTTGTTGGGTATTGGCAGTGTAACCTAGTTTTCCTGAGTTTGGTACTCAGCCAATGAACAGTGCTTATTGTCTGGTCTTGAAGGGGCTGAATGTTTCTTGCAGATCTTGGTTTAGTAAAGCTAATTCGTTAGCCTCTACTTACCAGTGTTTAATTGGCGCAGTGCATCTAAAGGCTCTGACTCTGGCAAGTCCTTTACGAGGGGGTGGGGTGGGCCGGGGCAGAAGAAAGCAGCAGCAAAAATTGAAGGGTCACCCTTTTGCTGCCCCATCCCCCGTGACAGGAGAGCCAAGCTCGGTGACGCTGTCGGGGCAGTCACTCACCTCACTGACGGCACCCCTGGGTTTTGGAGGACAGCTTAACCTCTGTGCTAGGCTGGGTTTTTAGGTTTTGTTTTTAGGTTTTGTCTGCTCTCACTCCCGGTCAGCAAGGATTTGAAAGAGGTGAGTGGGGCAGGTGTTTCTCTAAATGTTATGCTCTGGTCTCTTTCTTTACTTCTGGAAACCTTAATTTTTGAACATTACTTACATTTAACCAAATTTGACCTGACGGTGTCCCCTTAATACTGTATTATGCAAGGATCTCAGACATTAAAGATATTGGAAAAGTGATTAAAAGCAATTTTCTAAAAACTACTCATGTGCCTTAAATTTCAGAGCCAAACTCTTGCCACTCCATTGACTAAATCAGTCTGAAAATCTCCAAAGCCTGTTCTGTGGCAGGGAAGTATAAGCAGCAATCCTAATCCTCAGACTGGCGAGAATTGAGAAGGCAAAACTCCCAAACAAAGGTCTCAGGACTTTCTGGAAGGAAAATTGCAATATAAACATGGCCTCAGGTCTTTTGTGTATCAGAACAGAAATTTGGCAGTCAGAAGGAACATGCAGGTGTATTTTGGTGCCCTTTAGGGTTTGGTGGTAGAAAGAATACAGCTTGGTGCTGGCTTAGATGTATGTACCTCACTGTAGTGATGGGAGAAATTTTAATTTGAAATTGTTAATTGTTAAATTTAAATTGTTTTGAAATGTGAGCCAGAGTTTTATGAAAGGAGATACACGTTACAGAGGTCTCTTACAAAGCCAGGAACCAAGAGCAAACAAACAGCAGCTCAGAAGTCTCCCCTTTTCATTTTTACTTGCTCAGCCCTGAAGTCATGGATGACTGCAAAAACCACGAAGACTTAAATCCCTTTTCCTGATTATACAATTAGGTTAGAAACATAAGAAAAGCATGTTATTGTTACAGTGTAAATTTTGCATACTGAGTGAAGATTTCACCTTCCACAAAATTAAGAATAATGGTACATGTGTCTCACAGTGTTTCAGTTTTGAAATTTGTGCTTCACAAGATGAAATCCAGTAATAGTCTTGTATTTTATTTTTTCTTATGCTTGATTGTAATTTCAATATGTATTTTTTTAAGTAGTACCATCTGTTCAGGAACTTCATTAAAGAAAAAGTGGACTTTGCAAACAATGTTTTTTTCTATATTCACATGTTTATGATTTCACAGAATCACAGAATGGCAAGGGTTGGAAGGGACCTCAGGAGATCATCTAGTCCAACCAATTATTTGATGATAAACAAATGACATAGGAAAATTCTGTGATATAAAAATAAATAGTAAAGTTACAGGCTTCATCGGGATCATATTCAGATGACATCCTATCTAAGTACTGCTTTTTTAACTTTAAAAATTACAGGAAGCAAGGAGGTGGAAAAGCACAGCATAGGCAGCAGTCCAGCAAACTCTTTATGTAAATAAGCAAAGGGTAATGTTGAAATACCTATATGGGAAGATATTATGTTTCTTTGCAGGGCAGGGTGAAAACTCCCAGTATTGCATCAATTGCGCTTTGAAATGTTGTTTTCAGTCCTACTTACGGAGAATCTTGAAGTGGAGTTAACTGAGATGAGTGTTGTGCTAGGGGAGTCTCTGTGCCATGGGGTGAGGTGCATCCTTGGTGCTCTGAGACTCAAAAGGTCAAATAAATTTCATATTGATCTTGTTCATCTGAAATAAATGGGAATTTTGTCAATGGCCTCTGTAGTAGGAAGGTTAGATTCATGGCATGTGATCTGAAGCTATAGGGTTTTTTTTTTTTTGCATTGTCTTTGTTGGACCTTGGGCCTGATCCCTTGTGAGTGGCATGGCCTGATCAGCTGTGGTGTGTTTTAGTCACTGCCCTTACTCCCTCAGTTGGAGAAAAACACAGGTGCTTTTGGACCAAATTGAAAAAGGATACACAAAACATCCAGAATTTTAAGTGTTGATATTTTTGTCTTAACCCCCAACCGCCCTCCAAAATCTAAAAAAAAAGAGAATTTTTAAAAACAAGGTATGTTTTTTAGGAGACAGCTTAGGTGTTCAAAAAGATGATAGTAGAGAAGAAACCTTTTCAACATCCATATTAGATGCTGTAATTTCAACTCACACAGTGTATTGCCATCCCTGAGGACTCTTACGTTATAGTTTGGTTTGAAATAACCGCACCAATCAGCTGTTGTGTACCAGGAGACCTCTCCCCCCTTTAAAATTACTGATTTTTGCTTTATCTTGTATTGCGTAGCTTCGTGATGAGGAACACTGAGCTTTGGAGATAAAAACTTCTTTGACACCCCTTTTCAAGTGTATTCACATAAGGATTAGATGAGTGCCAGCGCCTTGCTCCTCTGGCAGCATGTTTTGCTGTGGGTCCCTAGGCTGATGCCATGCTTCCTTGTTACACTGGGCTGCGTATCTCCAGTGCTGGCCTTCACACCTGGAAAAATACCCAGATAACGCTTGATTTCCAGAATATGTCATGCTGGAGGTAAAGTAGCTCAAGGGAAGCTACCTGAGACTGTGCAATGCCAAGCTTGCTCGAAATTACTTTGAACTACTAGTGCTCTTACTAAATTAAAGCGACAGCGGTTGGATGTTGTTGTTCTCTCACAATGCTGAGCATGTTGCCTCAGCAAACGCTGTAAGGCTTGTCAACCTCTTGGCCATTCTGTCCCACCCTTTCCTGTTAATGGAAAATTTCAGTAAAGTTCCTTCTCATCCAAGGCATCCCGTAACATAAAAAGATTTTTTTGTTCCCTAGTTTTGATTGAAAATCAATTACCAGAAATAGTAACGGGTTTCAGAAAAATCAGAGTCCCAGGGTATTGTAATATTAGAAACATTTCGCTGTTTTGCTTGGTAGCTCAAACAACCAGAATAAAGTGGTTTAGGAAGTGTGAAACAATACTGATTGCTACCAAGAATACCACCAAAAGGTTTCTGAAAGCAGTGTGTACCTGCCCACAGGTAATGAAATTTGCTTCACTGTTTCCAAGATTTTTCTCTGGATTTAATTTTTTGCACCTTATCTTCAGTAGGTCTCTTTCTAAGATAGTTACTTTTCTTGCGTGCCCATGCTCTGTCCAGTCCTGAGGATCTTCCATGCTGGTACTCCTTCACTTGACGCTCAACCAGACACTATTCAATTAGTTGCTCCCAGTAGAATACGCATGCGCACCAATACCAGCGAACCTCTTTTTAAGGATCTCTTTCATCTTTGTCAGTGGGGGTCTGTTTCAGGGTACTTTAAAACCAAAGGCAGGACTCCCGTTAGTCTTGGTGGCAGCTGGGTCCCCACCTGCAGACAAGCCGACAGCTCACTCAGGTAACTTGTGGCCCTCCATAACTGCATGACTGGCTGGGAGATTATGCAGGAGTATTTAGGGATGTGAAGCTGAAGTGAAAAAAAACCTCAGATGGGCCTGCTTTATTAAGGATTGTAATTCCATTCAGGAGATGAAGAAGAGGTATTCTCTTTTACAAGAATTATTGCTGAACTCCTTCCATAAAATGCTCCCATTGGTACTCTTAATAAGTTGATTTACTGGTATTCTCATTAATTGTATTCTAAGTCATTGTACAAAAGGCACACCTTACAAACAAGTACAGAGACAAGTACTCACCATAAGTATTTTTACAGGGTAGACATTTTGCAGAGGAACAGTTGTTTTTAAACAGGAGCACTGAATAAGGAGTCAACGTTTATTATTTGATTACTGCTTGCCTTGTATGCCTAATCGTAAACCAGAATCCTAATCAGAACCAGGATCCCAGTCCTGTCCTAGGGCCTTGCTGTCTGTGTATAAGGCAGACAACAGATAGACAGAGAGCGAGATTAACTTGAGAAACAATGAGAAAATAATGGTCATTACAATTGTATTTATTCTGCATGATAAAGTATCTGTCCGTTGCATGTTTCACTGTGGGGATAGTTCCCTTTGGTGGCAAGAAAAAAAGGTCCTTTGCTTCTGGTGTTTACTAAATTCAGTCCCCGAGATTTCCAAGTTCAGCATCCAAAGACTATCATTCCTTTCAGGGAATTTGATCCTGATAGACCTGAAGAGAAAGCAGTTCAAAGACTCCCAGTGAGATTCTTTGAAAAAAATCTGTGTACCACAGTGGGTCCTCAGTTTACTTAGCTGCAGCGGGCTTCCCTGAGACAGCTTTCACAGTGTCCCAGGAGGCCAGTGGAAAAAAAAAAACCCTGACATACACTCCAAGTGCTAGGTCCAGTCTCTGGACCCTGCTTTTGCATTTCACTGTAGTCCTAGTTCAGCAAACATATAACCAGGACAAATCTATTCTTAACTCTGTTAAGAATAATAAAAGAAGGAATCAACTGTCTCTTTTAGGTATATAGAAAATCGTGCCCTTCTTGATACTTAGAGCTTTAGGAAGATCGCCATTTGCTAGTCTTCTGGCAGCAGGGAAGGGCAGTCCTTTAATCAGTTCTGATTCATCCTTACTGCTTCCTCTATTGTACGTGTGTGTGACAGATCCTCTAAATAACTTCCATGTTTATTAGTGAGGGGTGGAAATAAATTTTAACATTGTTCTTTCTGTGGGGCTGTGTAAAACTTGGGGGTGAAGGGCGAGGACTGTTCAGAGCCGTAGCTTCACCTTATAGTGTTTGGTTTCATCTGACATCGTGATGGGAATCATGCTGAGTTGTGTTACGCACATACAGCCCAGCCATGTAGACATTATAGGGCAATTTTCGGCATTATGTGCTAAAGTTCAGGAATGCAATTATGTTTGAAATGTCTTTTCAGTCCCCCACATCTTGGATCGAAGAGGTCTTCAGTAAAAGAGAATGTGCACACATCATTCCCAGTTCAAAAGATCCTCACAGGTAAAACAATGAATTTCACTTTCTTTCTGTTACATTTAGAAAGGATCAGAATAATTTTTTATGGGTGTTGTGTGTAGCTTGGATGAAGTTCTTTGCAGTTTTGCAATGCCCCAGTTGGTGATTGCTGGTGTTTCTGGGTTTTCGTGGGTACTGTCACCAGTACATTTTAGATCAGGCTGTTCATTTGAATTCTAAATTGGCAACAATTGACCTTCCTAGGCTTTTTAGGTGTGTTGCTGTCAGCCCAATAACCAAAACTGTGGTATGGCATCCAGTTGAGAGATTGAATTACGTGGAGCTACTGCTGCATGGGAATTCTTAATCCTGTACCATCATTTTCTCCCTTCCTCAGAATGATGCCTGCTGCTATCACAGTCCTCTGAGACAGAGGTTTCTGCTGGCACAGAGTGTGAAAGGAGTAAGGAAATGATCAAATCCTCAACCTGTGTTTTAGGACCTGGGAAAGCAAACATAATTTGGCATTCCAGATTGTGTATCTAGTGGATGGTGTTGCCTAAATAATAATAAACTAGGCAAGATTGCTTTCTGAGGATGTAAACTCGTAATTTTGATCATACTGGTTTGAACACATGGATAGCGTAGAGTAGGTAAGATAGGTAACTCATTTCTGAAATGCAGATTTGACACGCAGGCTGAGATGTAAGATGCCAAACAAATCACTGAAGTTACCCAGTACACCTTCCAGGGGTGAGTGCAGAAGAACACAGCCTTTCATGCTGTGGATGAGAATTTTTTCACAGGTGAATTGATTCTTTATGAATACCATTACAGATGTTTTCTTTTATACAGCATCTATAAATTATCCATCTTTTATCATAGGTGTCCTGCAGGATGCCAGGTGTGCGAGAATTTAATCAGGTAGGAGCGTATAAATGTATCTATGATTTTTATAATGACCTAGAGTTAGTGATGGGCGTTCCTAGTCAAGGAATTAATGACAACAAACATAACTGTCCTCTTACATTGCCAGAGCAGCATTTCTGGGGGTGTGCTGGAGAATGTTTAGCATAAATCTGGGTAAAATAAACTGTGTGATACACTTCAATTTATTTGCAATAGAAAATTTTATCCAATGACTTTGTGTGGATGAGTTTCCCTTGTTCTTCTCCTGAGGAATGAAAGGCAGAAATGTGCCTTTATATGGAAGACAATTCCAGCTATATCCTGGGTGATATGAAGGAGAGTGAGACGAAAGCAATGGAGAACAGTAAGAATTACAGAAAGAGGAAGAACAATATAAAAGGAGAAGAAAGAGGGTAAAAAAACCCATCCCTGATGGTAGTTTTTCTGAAGATTTTTTCACCTTCTCTGCAGTGGGCATTCTGAGTCCCTGCGTTTGGGAAGGCAAGCAACAAGAATTACATCACTTTGGTGCTTTTAACTGGTGTGTGGGTTTTTCAGACAATTAGATTTTTGTGGCTTGTATTAATTAGTTGTTTCCAATCCAACCTTTGTTGTTTAGCTAGTGTTACCAAACAGATTTCGATACTATATGTTTATGATAATAAATTCATGGTTGTTTGGAACAAAAATTCTAACTTTCCTTGACATTTGTTTTGTGTTAAAGGCCCCCGAAAGGCTGAAGCAACAGAAAACAATGAGTTTCTGATAACTAATAACTAGCAAGCTGGTGCTAACTAGTCTTGTCACCTGCATGAGCATAATTATTTGCTTTTTCATTGTGTTTCACATTTTATTTTGCTTCTAAGATTTATGTTAAACAAGAGCCACATTTTCCAAAAGGCAAGTAAGTTACTCCTTGAAAGCAGGTCACTGTAAAGGGCCAATATGCAGAATGGTGTTGGCCTTGTAAGGAAGGCAAATGATCTGTGTGGTGTTTGTTCAGAAAGGGACAACTCCCTCTGAGGGAATGGTTGCGTGCTTATTTTGCTTTAGAGCAGAAGAATAGAGGTTCAAAGATTCTCGCTGGTGTGTTCTGGAAGTAGGAATGCAGGGAGGATTTTAATGCTTCCTGCTAACCTGCAGATACCCAGGTGGGTATCTCAGCTGAAGTTAATTTGTGTTTAAGAATATGGTGGTTTAATCCCATCTAATTTGAGACTACAACAGTTCTGCAGTCCTCCCCCCTCCCCCACCACCCTGCAGAGTGACCAGGTTGTTATTTGGTCTGGGAAGCTCATTGGTATGAAAATTAACCTTGGCGGTGGAAAACCAAACCAAGATTAGCTTTCCACCACATCAGCCTCCTAATGAAACACAGTTTAGCTGCGTGAATGTGAATACTATAGTGGGAGAGGGAGTAAGAGAAACTGGAACCACCAGGTGGTTTGGGTTTTTTGTTTTTTTTTTTCACCTTTCCCTGTAAAGACAATCTGTACTTCTGGGGGGGTTTTATCTTGCTGTTTCTTTCACTTTTCGCTAAGCACTTTCGTGCTGTTTAAATTCATGTGAATCCTATTTGTCGGTCTGTCTGTAGATGCAGAATGTATGTGGGTGTCCGATGTTCATTTCAGTCAGCATTATCTTGCAAGTACATTTCCCCAAATGTTAATCCCCTATATCTTAAGGTGTACACAGAGCTTTATTGTAGGAGAATTTTTCTGTTCCTAACAAGGGAAAGAATTTTCACATGAGTGTTGCAACTGGTTGTATTTTATTAGATCAGCAATAAAACAGGCTTTGGGCCTCTTGAGATCTGTAATTCTCCACAACAGTCCAAAAGTGATGTGAATGTACTTGATGCCTACTTTGACCTAATGTAGGCAAATGAAATCTGTTAATGATTTCTTAGTTGCAGAAAACTTCCAATGTTTGCAAACAGTTTATGAGTGGGTTATGCAACTATTTGCTAATACTAAGTAAAATAACTCCATTTAATATTTGCTAATCAAATTTGAGTAACTTACTGGCACCTTGGTCCATATTTCCCTAGTGTGTTGAATTGGCCTCTATCTGCTCTTCAGTACAGTGCTCACCAAGATCCCAGACAGCACCTAGGCTTATCTCGCTGCATGAACATTCAGAAATGTGGTGCTGAATTTCTGTGTCCTTACACATCTGAGATGTTCTCACAAATTGTCTTCTGACCTTTTAGGCATATTTTTTGGACACAGTCTCTAAAGTGCTGCCTGCTGGGGCACCGGGTTTTGTAATCTGGGTACTGCAGTTACTTTTACCTCGGTGTCAACCCTCCAGGTTTCCCCTTGTTGCTCAGAGTGTGACTTTTCCAGGAATCTGCTTTTGTGTTACTGACATTGCTCCTTCCTTCACTAGCAGCTTCGTGAGCCTTTGAGGCAAAGCAGGTAAAGTTACTGCGAAGACGATACAAGTCAATGCATATGATCTATTTGTAGGGTCACAGGATAACTTAAGCTGGCAGGGACCTGGGGAGGTCTCCAGTCCCAGCCCCTGCCCAGAGCAGGCTCAGCTGAGGGATCAGACCGGGCTGCTCAGGGCTTTACCCAGTCTGGGTGTGAAACCCCCAAGGCCAGAGAGAGCCTGCCCTCCCCACGTCCCAGCTCCACCACTGGTCTGTCCTCCTGGGGAAAAGGCTTCTCCTTTTCTCCAGCCTGAGCCTCCCATATTTCAGCTGTGCTGCTGCCTTTCACCCTCCAGCCATGCACCACTGTGAAGAGCCTGGCTGCATCTCCTCCATCCCCTCTCGTCCATGCTGGGATGCTGTTGGGTGCTCCGAAAACCACCCTTCCTCCCAGCTGAACCATCCCCAGTCCTGCAGCCTCTTCTTGGAGGGCAAGGGTTCCAGCCCCACCACCCATCACCAGGATGGTCACTCTCCCCTGTAGTCCCTCCAGTTTTCTGGTGTCTCTCTGGGTTGGGGACCCAAACTGGAGACAGTACCCAGACAGGGTCTGGCAAGCCCCAGCAGAGGGGACAATCCCTCCCTCCCCTGGCCCTTGGGCCATGTCCTGCTCACACCACCCCAGGCACTGCTGGCCCTCGTGGCTCAGCTCGCTGCCCACCGGTGCCCAGGGCCATGACCCACAGCTGCCCCCTCCCCATGGCTGCACATGCCCTCCATCCCCTCCTGCGGGTCGTGGGTGGAGATGCTGAACAGCACAGGCCTTGCATAGACCCTGCGAGCCCCCGCTTGATCCCCCCCTTCCAGGCAGTGTCTGATCCATAACAACCAGCCTGTGAGCCCACCACCCAACCAGGTCCTCACCCACCAATGTGTCCTCCTGCCCAGATCATAATGTCACAGCCCAGGTATGAGAATGCTGGGGGAGACACTGCAGAAATCCTGGCTAGAACAGAGGTTGGTGGCATTTGCTGCTCTCCTCTCATCCCCACAATTTTTTCACAGACAGCAGTCAGGTAGGTCAGGCATAATTTACCCTTGGTAAATCCTTGCCAACAGCTCCCCATCACTGTCTTCTCCCTGCTGTGCCCAGACATGGGCTCCAGGAGGTCTCACCCCTTGATTTTACATGAGACTGATGGGAGGGCCAGTTTGCCTGTGGTTCCTCAGGTTGGCTGTTGCCCATTTTTTGAAGGCAGGAGTGACATTTGCCTTTCTCCAGTTGTTGGGGACCTCCCTGATCTCCATGACCTTTGAGAGCTGATGGAGCGCAGCTGCACAAGGGCATCAGCCACCTCCCTCAGCACCCTGGGGTGCAGCCTGATGAGTCCCAGGGACATGTGTGGATAAAGTGCTCCTGTGTGATCCCTACTCAACCACCATCCCCAGGTGCTCCTCTCCTCCTTGAGCACCATCGCTATGCACGCAGCACAAAACTTTACAGAAAAAAAACACTCCCAAACAGCTGTGTGTGATGTTCTGCTTTGGTTACCTCAGCCTTTCTGAGAGCCTCTTAGTCTTGGATTTTAACCTCCCAGGTAGCTCAGGAGTCCTTAGCACCGTATCCGTTCCTGTGAGACGTCGAGAGAGCAAGCATGCCCGCTTGGAGCAGAGCATGAGCAATTTGGGAAATACCAGTCCTTCCAAGTTCATACCTCTTGTTATGGTAATCTCTGAGGTAAAAGCAGCTGCATGTGCCCTGCACACCTGTGTGTTAGGTCCATGTGCAGTTCCTCCACTGCCTGCTCAGCGTAACTGAGCTGTTCTGGGTGCAGCTTACTTCTGGGTGCATTAACATGTAAATGTCCAGTATGTAGTGCAAATGATGTTAATTACTAAGATAGTTCAATGTTCATTGGGCCTCTCAGTTTCAAGGTTACTGCACTGACTTGTGTTGTCAGATGGTTAGTTCCTTGCTATAGGATCTCAGCTTTAAAAAGGCAGGTTGCTCGAGCTTTTGCTGCTCTAGGAGGAGCTGCTGATGTGGCCCTTTACAGAACAGTAACACATGAGATAGTTGTTCTGTGCTCATATTTTGATGATGAGCTGAAATCAGGATCAAAGAACAATAGGGTATCTATGTTTTTTCTCATCTTTCATCTAAAGATCAATTTTTTTCCTGACGTTTGCTGTCTCTTACCCTGGAGTCCCCCAAAAAGCAAGCAGAAGAAACTGGAGCAAGGAGACTAACAGCTCAGCTGTAGAGAAATTTGTCCTCTGAAGACCAGTAATAAAACAAAAACTATCTCTTTCTTTTGGTCCTTCCTCTGAGGTATGCAGGGAGAGCCTTAAACAAGCATAGTCATTGGCCTCATGCTCTTTGGGGGCAGATTTTATCCAAATCTGCTTCCCTTGTGCTATCTGCTTTGCGGCTACATTGGTCTGAAACACTTAGTTTAGATATGTCTCTGTAGTGACTCTGAATGCGGATTTCGAGTCCACATGTTAATTGACAACATGATGTCAGTAATGATCTTCCATTTTTGTTGATTGCTAATGGTCTTCTGAATTAATATTTTAATTGTATATCTGGAAGTGACTTAGTGTGACTAGCTTATTCTCCAAGTTCCAGCTTGGACACCTTTTGTTTAGTTCATGAGCCTTGACCTGCTTGTCTTGGTTTGCCTATGAGGAGGCAAAATTGCAGTGGGTTTTGCTTTTGGGGTCAACAGTAGTTTGTTTCAGCAGCTTCTGTGCCCCCTCTGCTAATCCCTGGGCTTTTTTTCTGCCACCACCACAGTACAAATGGTTGTGGAGTCATGCAGTGAACCAGTCCAGGCAATTCTCTCCTGGTTAGAGTAACTTGGCAATAAAAAAACTCTCTGTGAGGCTTTTTTCCCCCCTCCAGCTAGATAATTTCCTATTCATTTTTCCAAAATTCATTTGTGAGCACATGCCTGACTTCTCTCTGGCAAGTCCCTGGATTTCTGTGATATCCTACAATTTGTCTCAGCTACAGAAAAGGTGTAGGTGGTCTAGGTTAGCTAATCCATGTTGAATTAGCTTGACAAAAATTTGCACATTTTTGGTAGTCCCTATTGCCTTCTGACTTATAGCTAACCATCATCACACATATGACAATAGATCTCAAGTCTTTTTTGCAGTGCTAGGCTTCTACAACTCTTCTGATCTCCACTGAATAAGATTGTTTAATTGAGTATTAATTCCCCAGGAGTGTGGGAGGCTTCCTTCTCCAATCTGCTTTTGCAGAGCATTGAATCAATCAAGTGTAGTTTGCCTATGTTGAAATACTGGAGTGCAAACATAATTTCATGGTTTCTGGGTATCAAAAAGGGCCTTTCTAAAACAGTTTACTTCCTGAATTTTCTTAGGGTTGTTCTGTGTTTGTTTGTTTGCTTGCTTGTTATTTTTAATCTATTTGTCTATCACTAGTTAGTTCTCACTCATCTCCACAGAAAACTCTCTTTCTGAACATACCTCTTCGGGGTTTTGCAGAGGTAGTTTACATCTAACCCGCCCCTAGATCCACATGTGATACATCTGAGTCCCAAGGCAGTCATTGAATTTGGGTTGTTGGAGGCTGCTTGGTATCTTAAAAGACTAAAAGTGAAGGATTTATCTCCATTTCCCAGGGTATATTAACTTCTGAAATGTCTAAAGGAAAACCGGACTGTCAGATGTCACTAGAAATTACACTGAAGTTAATCCTGTAGAAGAGACTGGAGCCTGTCGAAGCCTGTATGACAGTAATACTAATTGAATTTGGAATCTGGGTTATTCATCCATTTGCAAACCTTTAAGGCTAACTGAGCTTCTGCTAAATTTCCCTTAACATTGCACTTCAATCCATTTATTTTGTGTATTTGCTTTGATGGCATCCAAGGATTAGTATAAGGGTCACCCTGAAGTTCTCTCTAGACTGAGGGTTGCCCCTCTCCTCCTGATTAATGATGGTAACTCTTAGATCTTTCTTCAGTGCCTAGAACAACCTGTGGTAGTAACCATAGCAAACCTTGGTGTCCTCAGATACTCCCCTGAAATCTCACATGTGAGACCAGTAGGTCTAAGCTGTATTTCTTGGTCAGAATTGCTATATGGAACGCTCAGATTGTTACAGTGTCACACAGAATCACAGCATGGGTTGGAACGGACTCTTGAAAATCATCTAGTCCAACTTCCCAACTGTTATTAGTGTTCCTCGGGTAGAGAACAAGTTCTGTATCCAACAAAACATATTTATGATTTAATTCAATGTCATTCTGCATTGTTGAGATTTTTTTCAGCTGAGATAATTTCTATTATATTCCACGTCAGCAAGCTACAATATCTTTGTTTGTAGAAAAACTATTTGGGCGATTGTGATGAAGATCCTAGAGTTGCATCCAGGTGTATTTGTTATAAAATGCTTTCTTTATTTTTAATGTGAGATGTTGCTGTGGACGGCTGATTGGAGATCACCCAGGAGTAGACTGTAGCTGGCCTGTGTATCAGGCTGCCCCTCAGAGAGATGAAGGAGAATGGTCTGTGCAAAAACACACAAAGACGAGTCCAACGGATGCATTTGGTACAATTAATTTTCAAGATGGAGAGCACACTTACCATGCCAAGGTAATAGATGCTGGGTTTATATGTCTGATTTCTTTTTATAATTTAAGCATAAGAAAGATAAAAAGTGGGTTTGGGTGAATATCAGATTGCTTGTCTTCAGAGAGCAGGGGGATCTGAAAGTAAGTCACATTAGAGTTTGTTTATGATATTTTTATGTTGAACTTCACTGCAATTAAGCATAGTCCATCTTGCTGTCTGTATTGCTCACTAATGTATTTTTGTGCTGTCATGTTAGTGGTACTGTGAAAGTTCTAATCCTGCACGCAATCTTTAAGACAGTAAAGCTGAGAACTTTGTAAGATGTTGCAGTATCTTCTCTTGGAGCATGTAACGATGTTCATTTTACCCATTATTATTTCTTCCAGTATATTAGACTCTCTTATGATAGCAATTTGGATCAGCTGTTGCACCTGATGGTTAAAGAATGGCAGATGGAGTTGCCAAAGCTAGTGATCTCTGTTCATGGAGGCATTCAAAATTTCAAACTTTCCTCAAAGGTCAAGCAGGTTTTCAGCAAAGGATTGGTGAAGGCTGCTGAGACTACAGGAGCATGGATAATTACAGAAGGCATCAACAGCGGTAGTGTAATTATATTTCTTCATTTCAGTCTTCCTCTGGTGTTCTTTCTGTGCATATGAAGATATACATTTAGGGAAAATATAATGAAATTGTCTCATAACTTGTGCTATTTTAGCACAAAATGAAGCATCTTTTTTTAAGGATCATTGCATAACTCAAAGAGTGACATGCTCCTCTGCTGTTGACAGGCATTCTAAATATTTTTAATAACTTTATTTTATTATAGAGCAGAGTATTCTGCATGTAATAAGAAACACTGATAGTAGATAACCAGAACTTTTTTGCAGTCAGTTTTATCTGCTTAATTAAAATAATTTGGGTTCTGAGGGCTGTGATTGGTTTTTGAAACAGTTTTAAAATCTAAATTTAACTTGTGTTTTATAATTAAGAAAGTTTTGAATTATGATAATCCATTAATTAGCCTATTAGTATCTGAAGCTCCCTGTAGACTGCTCTTGAAAACTGAGGCGGTCAGTAAACCACAGAACTGAAACAATTTTACTTCTTTAGCTTTTATTCAGTCCAGTGACCTTACAGGAGAACATTCTGTGCATTTATGTAAATAATAAAGTTTTTATGGAGTCAGAAAGCACCATTACCATCATATATGAGTATTATTAATTACAAATATGTGTTGAGTTTGAAGCATTGGCGCATTACATCTGAGCCTTACAATTCCTGCAGTGGATGCCAAATATACAAGTGGAGTGGGTTCGTTTGTTTCTGATTAAGACATAACCATAGAATAAATTAAATGACAGGAAATGCTTTCATTGGTGTCCTGTAGTAGGTCTCTGGATGTAGAAGAAAAATGATGATTTAATTATCTGCTTAGGAGTGTCCCGGCATGTGGGGGATGCGCTGAAAGGACGTGTCTCACCACACCTGAGGCAGATCTGTGCTGTTGGGATTCCTCCATGGGGTATCATTGAGAACCAGAGGGATCTCATTGGAAAAGATGTGAGTTGGACACATTTTAATAATAATACAAGCCTTCATGTTCAGAGGATGTTACAGCTTTCTTGCATGCTTTATTTTCTTCTTGCTTCATTTCACTCGTTTGGTATTTTTTCTCAGTAATAGAGGCTTAAATTTTGCTCAGCAGTAGAATTCCGTGGCGCGTGGAAGCACTGTATTTTTCTTTTTGTATGTAAATGAATAGTTTTAAAATACTTATTTTGTTACAGGAAATTGCCATTCCCTTTTGAAATTTGGTAATTGATTAGGCAATTCTCTTGTGGTTGCAAATTATGTATATTTATATTCATGTGATTCAGGATGAGTAATCAGGTTAATGGTATACACAAATAGACTATTAATATGCGTGATTTTTATTCATAAACTAGAACTTCATGTGTGTGCCAATGTGAGGGCACAATCTACATAACTGTCTAAAAACGCTTGACAAGTAAGATGAAATTGTTCCCGATAAATTAAAGCTCACATACATTTTTTAATGGGAATACACCCAGGAAAAATATGCCATTGTGTTTCACCTGCTGCAAAGAAAGGCAGGTGGTGACTCTGCCTAAGGACTGCAAGCCGAATCAGAAATGCTTTCTGTGGTATTAATTGTGTTTTTTGTTGCTGTTAAGAATCAAATGAAAACCCGTGTGTGAGTAGAGCAGCAAAAGGTGTGATGGAGGCTTTCAGAAGATCACAGTATGATGAAGAAATACATACAAGTGAGGCAACATAAATGGTGATATTTTGTTTGTTCTTTGAAGACCTTTTTATTTTGCTTTTCTTAGGTAGTTTGCCTGTACCAGACTCTCGGTAATCCACTCAGCAAGCTAAGTACCCTCAACAGCATGCATTCTCATTTTCTAATGGCAGATGATGGGACAGTAGGCAAGTATGGGAATGAAATGATGCTCAGGAGGAATTTGGAGAAGTACATATCACTTCAAAAAATACACACAAGTGAGTACTGCTGTGGTCAGCTTTATGACAGAAAAACCTATCCTAAAAGTTGTGGAGGTACTTGACATTTACTGTTACCTCTTGTACATCTTGCCATAGAACTCACTGAGGCTGAAAGTTATTAACTGCACCTGTCTTGAACGCTGAATATCAGGAAAATGAAAAGGACAACATTTTTATAAAGCATTACGCATTTGGGTTAACTCGTGTTCTGGTTTCTCAGTTGTAGACGCATCTAAATGACTCAGATTATTTATTAAGTATCGAGCATTTTGTTACTCTGCAGTTTTGCGTGGTTTCTGTATCAGCACTAGTTTCCCAGCATTTTACTGGGTGGAAAAATTGCCACATTCAGTGGAATTTGAACCCTGCTTCCCCTGTTCATCACTTTTGTCCTCATCCCTCATATTGCAAGCCTGTGACCTCCTCAGGTACAGAAACAAAGACTGCTTGTGAAAGGAATAACTTCAGCCAGTGTTTGTTTGTCAGATTGCATAGCTTCCATTGTTTGCCTACACAGTAACTGAGTTATGGTGTAGAAATCATGAGTGAAATATTTATTACACAGAGAAGTATTTATTTTTTATACACTAGATTGTGTAAAGTATTTATGGAAGTTCACTCTTACCTAGTGATTTGAATCTTGAGATATGTTAAAAAGACATTATAGCAGAGTTATGATGTTGAATCCTTGTTTTCTTTATCTGCTCACATGACAGTGTTTACAAACTTATAAACTTACCCAATTTTTAATGTGTTCATATTTAGAGCTTCTTAACGCAGCTTCTTGTGTCTTTTCTTACTATGAGTTTTTCCAAGTAGGACTTTTTGTTGGTTTTCCATTTCTATTGGATCTTATTTGAAATTTAGTTCTGATTGTTAAAATAAACCATGCTGCTGCTGCAAAACTTGAGAAAGTCTGTAAAGAAGTGCCTGATTGCTTTTCTATCTGTGTAGGTAAACACAAGGGTATTCATGACATTTCAAATGCTGTCAACGTCCTTGCGTGTGAGAGCCATTCTAAAGGGCAGAGAGCTATTCTGAAGGATTTTTCATCTTTCCAATGCTAGGGCTGCTTACAATTTTATCAGGTTTTCATGGTCTTTTTGATCTGGCTGCAGAAGTTCTGTGAAAGTCTTAAAAGAGTGTAAATCAAATTAGACATGGTGAAGGCATGATTTCCTCTCTGTTGAACCATGCATGAGACTCCTTCATGAGTATTTATTTACCAGATGTTCTGATTTTTTTTTTGTGACTGAGATCTGCTTGTAACTGGTTAGGTGTGTTTTGAAACAGGAATGGGCCAAGGTGTACCCGTAGTTGGGCTGGTGGTGGAAGGAGGACCCAATGTGATCCTAATGGTGTGGGAATATGTGAGAGCCAGCCCAGCTGTCCCCGTGGTGGTCTATGAGGGCACTGGCAGAGCTGCAGATATCCTGGCTTTTACCCATAAACACACAGGTGATACGGGGTGAGTAGTGGCATAATGCTCCTCCTGCTTGGTCTGTCATATTGGGAGGGACCTGAAAACGCCTGTCTCAAAGCTGCTGAGATAATTTCTAATGCTTCTAGTAATGACCCCGCCATGGTCTTTTGCTGGCTTTTACTTCTGTGAAGTGAGAGCAGAGTTTCTTCCTTCCCTGCCCTAAATTAGTGCTGAAAGAATTATTCTGCCAAATTTACTAAGGCTTTTTTGAAGAGGAAAAAGAAACTGCATCTAGCTATTTTGAGTTATTACAATGTTCCTCACCTTTGGTGAGGGACACTGCTGAGTGACCCCAGAGTGCCTGCTTGGGTTTTGACTCACAGAATCACAGAATTGCAAGGGTTGGAAGGGACCTCGGGAGATCATCTAATCCAACCCCCCTGCTAAAGCAGGTTCTCCTAGAGCATGTTACACAGGACTTGTCCAGGCGGGCTTTGAATGTCTCCAGAGAAGGAGACTACACAACCTCCCTGGGCAGCCTGTTCCAGTGCTCCGTCACCCTCAGAGTAAAGAAGTTTTTCCTCATATTCAACTGAAACCTCTTATGTTTCGGTTTGTACCCATTGCCCCTTGTCCTGTCGCTGGACACCACTGCAAAGAGTCTGGCTCCATCCTCGTGACTTCCGCCCTTAAGATATTTGTATGTGTTGATGAGGTCCCCTCTCAATACTGTCTTCTGTCATCAGTATTCTGTAAGTGGGCTTGGATAGGGGTTGCACAAAGCTTTTGAGACTAGGGCTGGGGTAAGTTGCTGTAGAAGCCTCAAGCTGGGGTAGGAGGAGGACTAAGGTTCCTTGGCGTTGGCTTTGGTTTACCCAGTGGTAACCCTGATCTGTCATGCTCATCTAGCCGTAATGCTTTATGTCACCTCCAGTGCACCCTCAGCTGCAGACTCTATTAAACCTACCTTGATGGAAATTCTGCATCCAAAATGGAAATAGATATACATATAGTTGTATAGCCCATTAATATTTTTGTGAAAGTTTTTCAAAGTCAAAGGGCTTTTTAAATAAAAAAATCAAACTTTAAAAAGATGGCCTGGGTTTTTTTGCAATTAAAAAAAGAGGAACAATTTAATAAACTTTATTTTTATTTATTATCTTTTCTAGATGTTCTCTTGGGGGAGTGGTATTTTCACTGGTGTGTTGTATTGAGAACTTTTTTCTTCGCTTGTTTTTTCTTCCATATTTTTGATCTTTAAAAAAGAAATCCTGCCATTTCAAAAGAAAAGGAAAATATGGACGGAAAGGTTAACAGAAAGATAAATGAGGGAGATGGGAGAGGTATGAAGCCTAATGAACAAATACTGAGGAATTTAATTTTATCCCTATATGACTATTGAAAGAAAGAAAAACTTTTCTAAACTTTTAGTGATTTTTAGCTCTGTGTTCACAGACAATACTTTGAAAATTGCTAACTTTTTATTTGTCCTATTTCCAATAGTAAATATGTATGGTCAGAACTAATGCCTGAGTGAATAATAATTTAAGTTATAGGATGCCTTTGTTTTGTTGAAAGAAGGCAGGAATAAGTCAACAGAGAAGTAGAAAATAGAAGAGATTTCTTATATGTTTCTGCTTAGCACAAGTTTTGACTTCTGTTGAGGTGTCATTTGGGCTGGTAAGAAGTAGCCAGAAATATACTTATTCTTGCTTGTATATCTGTTTTTCAGGGAGTTGCGCCCTCAGGTGAAGGAAGAGGTCTTAGTAATGATTCAAAACACATTTAGCTTGGGACAGAAACAGTCCAATCATCTATTTCACATTTTGATGGAATGCATGGAGCACAGAGAGTCCGTGAGTGGGGTTCACAGTCTGAGTTTAGGATGTTTTCATTTGCTGTTATCCTTTTTGCTCTTTCTGTGGTGGGTTGGCGTGGGCACAGCAGTTGCACAAGTAATGGTGTTATCTCTGATATAAAAATAACACAAAAGTGTCTGTGCTAATTTATATATTGTGTAGCTCCACAGAACCTGTTTAGTTAACTTCTCAAATCTCAGTGGTTTCTTATGAAATGACAGCCTTTCTGATTTTAGTAAAAGGCCAAACATCTTTGTTTTTGCAGGAAAGATCAAGTAATTCCTACTTTTTTTTTTCTCTAGTACTGTCTTATTTGTAATTTAGAAATGATTCCATCGATTCTTCTGCTTATAAAAGAATTGTGCTAGAACTTGCCTCTGAGTATTGAAATGTACTTTTGAAATGTGCTGGCATGTCTAGTGGATCAGGTACTCATTTGAGAGTAGAATCATAGAATCATAGAATGATTGGGTTTGGAAGTGACCTTAGAGATTATGTAGTTCCGACCCCTCTGCCTTGGGCAGGGACACCTTCCACTAGATCACGTTGCTCAAAGCCCCATCCAACCTGGCCTTGAACAATTCCAGGGATGGAGTGTCCACAGCTCCTCTGGGCAACCTGTTCCAATGCCTCACCACCCTCACAGTCAAGAACTTCTTCCTTATATCTAATCTAAATCTCAGTTTGAAATCGTTAGGCCTCATCCTGTCACTACACTCCCTGATAAAGAGTCCCTCCCACCCCATCTTTCCTGTAGGCCCCCTTTAAGTACTGGAAGGCTGCTGTAAGGTACCCCCAGAGCCTTCTCTTCTCCAGGCTGAACTCTTCCCTCTAGAGTATCAACCACACCACTCAGCTTGGGGTCATACTCAAACTTTCTGAGGGTGCACCCAATCTTACTGTCCATGTCCCCAGCAAAGATGTTAAATAATCCTGGTCCCAATATGGACCCCTGAGGGACGCTACTTGTCACTGGTCTCCACCTGGACATTGAGTCACTGGCTGCAACTTTCTGAGTGTGACGATCCAGCCAATTCCTTATCCACCAAGTGGTCCACTCATCAAATCCATGTCTTTCCATTTTAGAGGCAAGGGTGTTGTGTGGGACAGTGTCAAATGCTTTGCACAAGTCCAGGCAGATCATGTCAGTTGCTCTTCCCTTATCCACCAACATTGTAACCCTGTAATAAAAGGCCACCAAATTTGCCAGGCACAATTTGCCCTTAGTGAAGCCATGTTGGCTGTCACCAGTCACTTTACTGTTTTCCATGTGCCTTAGCATAGCTTCCAGAAGGATCTGCTCCATGATCTTGCTGGGCACAGAGGTGAAACTGACTGGCCTGTAGTTCCCTGGGTCTTCCTTTTTTCCCTTTTTAAAAATGGGGGTTATGTTTTCCCTTTTCCAGTCACTGGGAACTTCACCAGTCTGCCGTTACTTTTCAGATATGATGGAGTACCAAGTATTTGTTATGGGAGTAATGACAATTGTAGCAATGATCACTAAAATGGAAACTACCCAATATATTTTTATTATTTTTTGTTTTACTTCATTTGAGTGTCTGTTTTCTAGTTGAAAACTGGGTAGGTATCAACCATGTTGCGTTTTTACATTTCTCAGCTTTAAAGGCTAATCAAAAGGAAATAGACTCATGTTATTATGCAGTAGGTTGATGCCAGTTTGCCTGGGGTGCCATTGCATTAAAAAGCAAAATGGTACATTTTATGTCTGAAACAAAGGAAAATCACGTCTGGGCCTTTTCCATAGTTTGTATTGAAATGTGTATGATTTAATCTACCACAGCCCTTACCAAGAAGAAATAACTACAGACTTCTCTGCCTCACCTCAAATAGTGTACTTCTGCAATTCTAACAGATAACCATATTTGATGCGGAGTCAGAAGATCAGCAGGACATTGATTTGGCAATTCTGACTGCACTCTTGAAAGGTACCTATCTAAAAATATGGCCTATTTTCATCTGACATACAGTTCCATTGGCTTACCTTTTCAAAGCAAAGGAGTAACATCAATGTGTGGAAACTGCTAGGTCCTTCGCTTTTTTCCTAGGTACAAATATGTCTGCTTCAGATCAGCTAGATTTGGCGTTGGCCTGGAACCGGCTAGATATTGCCAAGAAACACATACTGGTTTATGGACAACATTGGAAGGTACTATTATTTTTTAATTTTCACAGTGGCTTTACACTTTATGATGATGACTATTTGTCCATTATTTTCGTTTGTCAGGCTTTAATTAAGGAATAGTGTGATGCTTGGAGTCAGTCTTCTGACTTTGGAGGGGTGTTATTCTTAAAATTGAGAAGTATTCAACTGCAGAGTGCATCAGATGAAAAATCAAACACATTTATTTCCTCAGAGCAGAGTTGATGTCAAAAATTCCTGTAGTTTTCACTGCTAGCTTTTCCAATGAGTTTCAGTGGTCTTTCTGGATGTGGATTCCTCAAGCCTGTGTTGACAATCATTGGTGGTCAAGGATATTTAGTTGTAGCCCAGAGTACTTTTTTCTCTAAAGGAGTAAAGTCCAATGGAGCATTGCCTCTATTTTCCTAACTCTAGACAGAAATACAGAAATGACAGTCCTTTATGGTATTACCAAGTGAAAAAAGGTAGAATTAACTATGGTAACGTGGCATCATAACTTTATTTTAGGTGCAGTTTCTTAGGAATAGCTTCAATCAAGGCAAGCCATGATTTAGACCTACATTAACTATATGCCTGTGAAATAGCATGCAGTAGCAACTGCATCAGTCTTATAAATTGTGTTTTTCAAGTTTTCAGATGTAATCCAGTGTTTAAGTATAACCCTCCCTAAGTGAGTTTTTATGTACATATGATTTTTATAGATGATAAATATAAAACTGTATGTGCCTCAGCACATGCTATTCCCATTTGTTAAAAGAGTAAATATTTTCTTCAAGAAATAGTGTCTGATGCTCCCAGAAGTACTTTTTAAGTTCTCCCTTCCAAGAATTACAAGGTTCATTTTTCCAGTCCCGAGTGCCTTTTCTTCTTTACAATGTAAGTTTTGGAAAATTGACAGTGGGTATATTTTTTTTTTTTGAGTGACCATAGCTGATTGTTTGACACAACAAGGGAGATTAATTTATTGATCACCAGTCTATATTTTCCTGTGGTGTGTAAGGCTGAATCCATGGAGGACTGTTCCTGAGATGTCTACAATTGGGCATCCATGAATTAAAGGTTTTTTTATTGTTGTTGTTACCTCTTTGGGCTCAGTTCATTCTCTGTGAAGTGGAGATGGTCACATCATGTTCCTGCACAAAACATGGTAATATTTTTATTTTTACTTGACACCATTTATTTAATGATGTGAAGTGCTGACTGAAAAGCAAAGAAGGAAGTTGCCGGTTTTGTTTTCAGGATTTGAACAGTGTGTGAATAATAAGGGATGTGCCAAGCCTGGAACAATAAAGTTGGAACAAAATATTGAATAGCTCCCTGCTAAGAGAGCATCATTCACTCTGTGAACTGAGTAAGACTAAGCCCTCTGGGGAAGCATAGTATATGAATGAGCAATGAATAATTGTACCGTTATTCATGGTGATGAATTTTCTGATAACTTTCGAGTGTTTGACTGCATAAACTTAACAGTGTTTCTGTCCAACAGACTTTTGTTTTTATGGAATATGGAAAAGATTTGTGTATACATAATGACGTGCGTATTTTTGCCCTTTTGAAGTTTTTTTACAATACTGTTTTGTGTTTTGACTCTATGAAGACAATGTATATTTTCCAGTCTTCTTTCATTGTTTTATAGCATGTACATTTTTTTATTTGTGTTTCTTTAGTTTTTTGCCTTCAACAACTCTGCTGTGAACTGTTGGTAGGCTTTATTGAAGCACATCTGTGTAAGATATTAAAGAAAGGGGGACACCATCTATCTTACTGCTTGCAATTCTGTACTCCTGAAGTAAGAGAAAAACATTATGCTTTTGCCATTTTTATCATTGATAAGGCAAGGCCTGTGAGTCTGCATAATTCCTTCGCATTTAGAGGAGAATTGTGGCAGACTAAACTTTCTTTGACTGGTGAATTAGTACAAATGATGTAATAATGGAATCACAGAACCATAGAATAGAATCATAGAATCATTTAGGTTGGAAAAGACCTTTCAGATCATAGAGTCCAACCGTAAACCTAACACTGCCAAGCCCACTACTAAATCATGTCTGTAAGTGCCACATCAACACGTCTTTTAAATACCTCCAGGACCACTTCCTTGGGCAGGCTGTTCCAATGCTTGACAACCCTTTCAGTGAAGAACTTTTCCTAATACCCAATCTAAACCTCCCCAGGTGCAACTTGAGGCTGTTTCCTCTTGTCCTATCACTTATTATGTGGGAGAAGAGCCCAACACCCACCTTGCTACAGCCTCCTTTTGGGCACTTTTAAGGGGTGATAAGGTCTCACCTCAGCCTCCTCTTCTCCAGGCTAAACAACCCCAGTTCCCTCAGCTGCTCCTCATAGGACTTGTGCTCCAGACCCCTCACCAACTTCATTGCCATTCTCTGGACACATTCCAGCACCTCAATATCCTTCTTCATGTAAGAGGCCCAAAACTGAACACAGTATTCAAGGTGCAGCCTCACCAGGGCCAAGTACAATCAGTGCCCTACTCCTCCTGGCCACGCTATTCCTGATACAAGCCAGGATGCTGTTGGCCTTTTTGGCTACCTGGGCACACTGCTGGCTCATATTCAGTCAGCTGTCAATCCCTGTCTGCCAAGAAGCTTTCCAGCCACTCTTCCCCAAGCCTGTAGCATTGCATGGGGTTGTTGTGACCCAAGTGCAGGACCTGCACTTGGCCTTGTTGAACCTCATACAATTGGCCACAGCCCATCGATCCAGCCTGTCCAGGTCTTTCTGTAGAGCCCTCCTACCCTCCAGCAGACCAACACTCCTGCCCAGCTTGGTGTTGTCTGCAAACTTACTGAGGGTGGGCTCCATCCCCTTGTCCAGATCATTGATAAAGGTGTTAAACAGAACTGGCCCCAGAACTGAGCCCTGGGGAACACTACTTGTGTCTGGCCACCAACTGGATTTAACTCCATTCACCACAACTCTTTGGATCTGGCCATCCAGCCAGTTTTTTACCCAGTGAAGAGTACAACTGTCCAAGCCACGGGGACATTCTCCAGCTAGGAGAATGCTGTGGGAAACTGAGTCAAAGCCTTTACTAAAGAAAGAAATCTTGTACTGAGAATGCTGAATTTCAGTGGCTGTTTGCTACCTGATATTTTCATTTGATGCCTTCTGTTCCTTGGTGAAAAGGAGGCTTGGGGGAGACCTTATTGCCTTCTACAACTACCTGAAAGGAGGTTGTAGCAAGATGGGTGTTGGTCTCTTCTCCCAAGTAACAAGTGATAGGAAGAGAGGAAATGGCCTCAAGTTGCACCAGGGCAGGTTTAGATTGGACATTAGGAAAAATTTCTTCACTGAAAGGGTTGTCAAGCTTTGGAATGGGCTGCCCCTGGAAATATTTAAAAGACAGGTAGTTGTGGTGCTTAGGGACATGGTTTAGCGGGACTTGGTAATGTTAGGTTAATGGTTGGACTCTATGATCTTAAAGGTTTTTTCCAACCTAAGTGATTCTCTGATTATGTGTGTATGGGAAACAACATTTTCCTAGTCCCCACCACTTTGACACAGAAGATATTAGAGAACTATTGCATAGTCCCCATCTTCTCTCCTGGCTTTCCCTAGCTGTTTATCTGTTCAGTTTTTCTGTATTTCTGACAGTGTTTTCTGCTCTTCTGTGTACTTTTTTCAGGTCTTAAAGTCATCTTTTGGGATAGGCAGACCAGCACTCTACCCAGTATTCAAGATATGGTGTTCTTCATTGAGATATTTAGTGAAATACTAATATTTTATACATTATGCTATATTCGTCTAAGTATAAATCCTAGTAGTCTGTATGCCTTTTTTACTTGTTTCCAACTTATATCCAACTTACATTCATGCTTTAAAAAGATATGTCCACTAACATCTTTTCTGACTTAATTTCAAGACTGATATGTATGTAGGATTGTTTCCCAAACACAGATTATATCACATTTACCAATATTGCATTTCATCTGCTTTTTTGGCTGGTTAGCCCATGTGAGATTTTTCTGCATCTCTTCTCAATCAGTTTCATTACGATGAGTATTTCTGTATCATCCTCAAGCATTGTCAAGTCAGTATTCAATATGTGGAATTTTCTTGGTCTTCTACCACTATTAATAACCTTTTTCCCTGCCATTTGATCAGTTATTAAACAACTGGAGTACCTTTTGCCTTGTGGCACCTTAATTTGTAAAGAAGTCCTTCAAGAAAGCCATCATCAAAAGCTTTTGGGGGGATACAAATGTACTGTATCAATCAGACAGCCTTATCCTCCTTGCCCCTGCCAAAATTCTGGTAGAGTTCTGATTTAATTCTACAAAATAGCTGCCTTTCTTCCTCTTACGCTACTGTATTTACCCATGTTGCTATTATTGCTATTCCTCATTGTAGTTCCATTATATTTGTCCTTATAAAGTTCTGACTGTATTATTATGCCATACTTTGACAACATGTACACTCCTTTGTCTTTTTTAACCATAGGCATATTTTCTACCGTCTTCTATTCTGCTGTTAGAGGGGCTGATTTCAGCTATACTTCAGATCCCTGGGAACTCTTAAATGAATACCACCTGGTCCTGACAATTTGCTACCTCTTTATGGATGACTTCTATAATCTTTTCTACTGACACTTCAATTTGACACAGTTCCTCAGATTTGTCTGCCATAAAGAACAGCTTTGATGTAGGACCTTTCCTAACATGTTTTGTAGTGAGCAGTGAGGCAATGAATTAATTTACCATTTGTGCAAGAGCCTTATCTCCTTGTGAGTTTCTTTTATACCTTGACCATCCTCTGGCCTTATAGATTCACTGGCAGTCCCCCTACTCCTGCTCCTCACTTCTGATATGTTTGAAAAATCTATGTATGTGTTCATACCTATTTCAGTGCAATTGTTCAGCATAATTTTGAATGAAAAGTCATTGTCAAATAATGAGTATGCTCTCCCCTTCAAGTAAGATGTAAAGAGCTTGTAATAAACAAGCCTCACATCTCTTGCTGCTTCTCCAAGAAAAAATTAGAATGACTTGTATTCCAGAAAGTTTTTCTTTTTGACTAAGCAGGAAAAAACTCTTAAATACAATTTTTTTCTTCATGCATTGTAAAGAAGAAAAAAAAAAAAGGAAATGCACAAGCACAGTTTTAAAGTTTGCTTTTAACTTAGTTCCTTTCTTAATTAAAGAGGAGTACCCCTCCGAGTATCAGGGTCTGCCAGACCAGTTTGTGCATGATTATTTTGGTTGTGTGTTCAAATTTTGAATTAGATATTTAAGCAGTGTTTTTTACTTGATTGTCCATGCAGTCTTAGTATTTTTCTGTCTATTTAAGTGTTTTAAGGAAACATGCACAATTATGCACAGATTGTGGCCATTTGTTTTTAGAACTCTGCTCCTAAAAGTTCAGAAGCTAAAGATTGTAACCAGCTGTAACCATGTTTCTGCTTAAATGTCAGCTCAGTCTCAAATGGCCTTTACAACAAAGAATGTCATTCTAGTAGTTACCAGACGGCTGTCTAAACCTCTTTAGACACACTGCCAGCACAAGGAATGACTGCTTGAGGAAATTTAATACACGAATGGTCACGTTGAGATATTTCTGGAAGAAACACCAATAATTCAGGAACAGCGCATAAGTTTTCTTTTCACGTGTGACAATTCTGTAACATTTGTTGGCCATCTTTTAATACCACTTCTGCCAAACGTGAATACATACATGGAAAGGACTAAATTCACTTGCCAAGTCATTATTAGCACCTGCCCCATTTGTGTGCCACCGTCCTCACTCTGCTCACCCCACTGCGTTTTCTGTGCATATGTGTTCTGTAGAAATTCTTTGTATGGATTTATATGGGCCTCATGTGTCCAGCTCCTTTGTTATTTTGCATGTAGGGATCCTGCTGAGCTCTGTGCAAGTGCTTTCACCTCTTGGACACAGTTGTAGGTAGAGCTCTGCTTCGTGGTGTCTTTGAGAGAGTTTATCCTAATGCAGATTCTCTCTCATATTTGAAAGAAGTCTGCTTTAAAGAACCTCAGGTTCTATAGAGAGATCTTGAAATACAGTACCTTGAAATGGCTTCTGTCATATGTCAAAAAAGAGAGGCTTCCCTCCGCCCTCTGCATTATCATACATTAACTTCTGAAGTGAATTAAAGAGTAGGGAGTGTATTATCAGAGTCTGGTTTTAAAGTTAGATTTGTAGAAGTCTCTACAGACATTGGGTTTATGGAGACTCAGTTTTACTCCCCCTCTCTGTTGGATTTTTTACAAAGATGATTCCTCCAGCATATTTTTCTTTTGTCCTGTGCACTTTAAATATATGTAAGGACAAATCATTGTCGTAGAGACATCCCTAGCTGTTCATGAATGTTATATTTATTTCCAAAAGAAGATAATAATTTTCTAAGCTTTTACTTCATCTCTATCCTTCTGGAGGTTGGTGCCTTGGAACAGGCAATGCTGGATGCTTTAGTGATGGACCGTGTGGATTTTGTGAAACTGTTAATAGAGCACGGAGTGAACATGCACCGTTTTCTTACCATATCTCGTCTGGAAGAACTCTACAATACAGTGAGTATTTGAAGCCCCGGTGTACAACTTTAGATAAGAATGCCTAGAAAGAATACGGTTTTGCTTAAGAGATTTGATAATTAGGTCACATTTTTATAAAGGATTTTTGAAAAAAAATAAAAGTTATTGGGGTTTGATAATTCTTTATTGTAATGTTGAATTTTTGGATTGGTGTCACAGCTTTTTATTTTTGATTCATTGACAGGAACCAGACTGAATACTCACCTGAAGCTCATGAGAAATATGTTCTGATTTTAATTTGGTGTGCATGTTTATCTTGCTGAAAATGATGCATTGTTTAACCAAAGTGATACCAGCTTCTTTCTAGAACATGTTAAGATTTAAGAAAGTAGAGCTGTTGCAGATTGGTGTTGAAATGTTTTTGCAGAGATTTGTGGGGATAGTTTGAGTGGGGAGAATTTGAATCACAGTAGCTTGTCCCAAAGATCTTCTAGCTGCTTTCTTTTACTGTATTGATTTCCTAATGTAGAGTGAAATGTTTGTTTACTGTCTTTTCTTTTCACACCGCAGAAACAAGGACCATCAAATCTACTTTTGCATCACCTAGTTCGAGATGTGAAACAGGTAATAGACATAGGAAAGTCTGGGGAGCAAAAATGGTAGCTTAGAACTTCAGTATCCACTGGCACACTGCTATTAAGTAATACGGGGGAATTTTAGGAATAGAAGTGATGGATTTATTAGCACACTGCTATATCTGCTAAATGGTTTTATCTTCATCCCACTGATCCCCCTAAGCAATTAACTAGTACACTACTACTGAATGCTGCCAAGGGTCCTGTACCTTAATTTCAAAGCCAAGCAGTTTGTGTGGATCAGACTCTCTTTCTGAAGTTATTAAGGTGACATTATGAAGTGATTGTACAAAAGACTTAGTGAATTAGTGCAGTAGTTATGCTCATTGCTTTAAGGTTTTCTTTTTTCCCCCAAAGCTAAAAAAGCCTTTCCTTGTTGAGCAGCAAGAATATACTGTGACAAATATATAATATTATTTTAATGTGCTGCATTGCCTAGGAGAACAGAAGGTGGCAGTGGATGACTACTGCATGGAGCACTGGCTCTGTTAGTAGTTTAGTGGCAGCCTTGTTATTTAGCTCTACAGTTAATTTATTGCATGTTTTTGTTATCTATTGTACCTCACTGCACTGTTTAGCCAGGAAGGGATGAGCTGTTCCTTCCGCATCTAGTCTCCACTGCAGGAGATGCCTAGATCCAAAACTAGATTAATTGGCTAATTCTTTCCAGGGTGTGAATGCTAAGATAAAATAAAAGGGTAAGTCTGACTGTTTGCAGAGCTCTGTGGTCTCAAGTAGTGGGATTTCTGGTATGATTTTTGGGTGACTTTCATGTCAATTCCATTTTTGATTCTGTAGGTGGGTCTAGGGTATTCTGGTCTCCATAGCAAGCTATTTTCTGTGTTTTCACATTCTGGTGGACATATTTGAGGTCTAATTTATGTGATAAATCGGGAAGAGCTCAGTGTTAAAAATACACTGAACTTTTCCAGGCTGAGAAAACTGTCTTCCTCACTGATACTGAAGTGATTTGCTCCTTGATGTGATTGCTCTCCTAAAACCCATGGCCTGGTTACATCTCAGGACAATCTGGGAAAGCTCAGGCTGTGATCTAAAGGGAATCTTTTGGTACTTGAAATGGAATAGTGGAATTCAGGTAGAAAATGGGTGCACAATTTCAAAACTTTCTGCACCATTGGGTAAGCTAAACTCACTTACAAACAGGTCTAAACACTGAAAAAACTTTTTCACCTGAGCTTCTCTAAGTATGCATAAGGCTCTGTAAATGAGTTGTGCAGTTGCATCTTATTAAATATGGTAACAGTAGCTAGGACAGTCACAAGAGAGATGTGACCATGGATTTCAGAGTATTTTCTCCATTAGCATGACCAGCTTTGCTGCTGCTGCTGCATTTGAATGGAGATAAATTGCAGTCTGCCCTGATAGCATAAAACATGCTTTTTAATGCAGAGGAGTATCTACAAGTACAGGCAGTCAGAAATACTTGCCTAGTTTTCAGTGACAGAGCTAGCAACTCTATCCTGTAAGATGTACTTTTGCCCGAGAGTGCTCAGCATGTTGGTGCCTTCTGTTCCCCAGGGCTGGGTGGCCTTCGCTAGCTGTACTGAGCCTTGCCACTAAAGTCTATTGAAAAAAACATCAGTCTAAAGAAGAAAAAGACTTTTCACAGTCTGAAAGGCATATGCCACTAGGAATACATAACACCTATGATCCCATCTATGTACAGGCCCATTTTTCAGTTCCAGGAGTTGTGGTTTAAGGTTTTACCAATCATCTTTAAAATCTGCGTGTCTGTTCTTCAGAGAGTTTGTCACAAACTTTGTGTCTTGAAAGGACAGTGGAGGTAAACTGGGAGGCAGTAGTGGTTTAAAAAAAAGTGGTGAAAGACTCAGAAGGTACAGCTAATCCACGTGCAGCTGCTGTCCTAGTTGTCATGACAGTCTTGAGCCTCTACAAGCAATTACCAGTCTTCAGGAATTACTCTACAACATTAAATACATGCTTCATCCACCTAATTATTTTAATTAATGAACTAGTTTAATGAGCAAATCATACCATTCTAGTTTTATCTTGTTACGAGAAGATTTTTATCAGTCTCTCTGGCTGTTAGTGATTAACCTGAAGAACCATTACCTTCACTGTTGAATGCAGCTGGTCTTCTGAACATTGCAATATATGTCCGTGTGTGATGTGGGTGCAGTGGTCTGTAGATGTCACACTTTTCAGGCTGAAAATGTGGAAGTACCTGTGTTCTTCCTCCTAGGGAAGTTTCATACAACTAGTGAATGTGTATGCATTCCTGACAGATGCAGAAGGTCTCAGTTGCACCTTCTTCCAGACTCCCCTCACAGTAGTAGGGCTCTGACATGGTGGAATGTTGCATTGTGAAATGCTTGTGACATTTGGTGTTTCAGAATGCCCTTTCATTGGATTACAAGATATCACTGATTGATATTGGGCTGGTGATAGAGTACCTCCTTGGTGGAGCTTATCGGAGCAGCTACACAAGGAAGCATTTCCGAATTCTCTACAATGATCTCTACAGAAAACACAAGGTAACTTCTATGAAATGGCTACCACCGGTCACCAAGAAAAGCTAAAATGTGACATCTGAAAATAGCTCAGGTTGTCATTGTGGTTTGTCTGAAGAGCATCAGTTAAATATATGGCATGCTTGTCTGTTTTGTGAATCTCTTTGCCAACTGTGGAGAGGTTGCAAATAAAAACAGACAAATTCCTCCCCAAACTAACTCCTGCTCCCCAAGCCCACCAGTGATTGTTAAATTAACTATTAGTTTAGTAAATTTACCTTTGTGTCCAATAGCTGGATTGTGTTCGTCATCTGTCATCCATCAATAAGGACTGACAGGGCTGTACCGACCACCATTTTCCCTTTTGCAAGGGAGATTCACGTTTCTGCTCTTGCAGCTTGAACCACATCACAGAAATACTGAATTCAATAGGCAGTAAACTAGACTTGGAGCATGTCAGCATGGCATAGTGAAGAGCAACATGGAGATCCCTGACCCAAGTTTTGAGCAAATGTCTTACCTTTTAGGAGGAGGGCTAGGGGTGCTTCTTCCTGCCCAGGCCAATGAGCTGTGTTTGCCTGGCAGAGCTTTTTCCGTGACTCAGTGGTCGTCGCAGGGGAAGTCTCATGCTGGATGTGCCAGGCTGCACCCATGGTAAAGTGGCTTTGCGCAGGCAGACGGTTGTGCTTGGACATATGTGCTGTTCTGCACCTTCTCAATCCTTAAGGGGTTTCACTGTACAGCATAGCATTCTGCCACATCTGCATATCGGTAGCATTACCTCTGCAAACAAACTGCCTCGGAACAACAGTGTGCAAACATACTAGCACTTTCATTTTCCCCACTGACTTTCCAAACCCAGTAACTTGAAAACAGCCTTAACTTCTCCATAAATTAGCCGAACATCATTCCCAACATCACAGAAAGAGCAGACTTCCTGCATAAGAATTCTCCCTGGTCTTCGGAGTAGGCCTGGACTTTGATTAAAGTACTTCCATATGTTAAAAAACAAACAACAAAGACCTTTCATCACCATGTACTGCTTTCATGACTAATAGAAGAACCTCAGGGTGGTCAGAGACAGAGCCTCCTGTGTGTCACTGGCTTGATACAGTGCTTAAAAAGAGATATTTGAGCAGTTGTAATACTTGTCACTGTATCCTCATGAAATATGACCTTAATAGGATTGCGTGAAACCACATGAGCATATGACTAGGAACTGCAGGGAAGAGCATTAGTGATTCAGCTGGTAGCACTCTT
>NW_009259307.1:849400-907296 GCF_000687185.1 Egretta garzetta
TCTTTCCTCTTAGTCAACACAACAAAATGTGAAGGGATGCTAGACATGCCATCCTTTGGAGGAAATGGTCACCAAAAGTTCAGAGAAATTCTGTCTTTTAAAGGGCTTAATGGCACTTTCTATAAGGGTAGGCACCTGGAAAAGCTTCCAGTCTGGGTGATTCCAATCTGGTAAAAGCCCTGTTGTTGTTGTAATTGGTGGACGCTATCGAGGAAATCAGTATTTTGAATTTAGAGATTCAGCAAAATGTATATTTTTAAAATTAGATGTGAAACAGGGTATTTTTTCCTTGATGGTATAAGCTCCCGTGGTAGTTCTAGTGATTGCTGACTCACTAGTCTTTGAATAACATCAGTTTCTACAGGCACCATTGCAATCAGAGATAAGTACAGGCAAACTAAACCTCTAATCTGCATTTCTCTCCTTGTGCTTTATGGTATGCCTTTGGATCTAGAGAGTGCTCTCCAGCTTTTCTCAGAGCCTGTCTCATTCCCTTCATCAGAGTAATCAGACTGGTAGCAGAATGGGATCTGCTGAAAGTACTTTGCATTCTCAGTTCTTCAGAACAGCACAGCCTTACAAATACAAGGTAATGTAATTGCTTATTGTAGACTTTGCTTAGGACGTATTAGGCTGCTAATCATTGAGAGATTTTAGACATATGGTGGTCAGGCTGTTAGTTATCATAATTCTACTTAAATTCCAGTGGAAGCAATGCTTTACTGCTCACTGTTTATAATGTAGAGATCTTGCAATTTTAATGTTGAAATCAAGCTCAGACTCCCCCTGTGATACTTTTAACTTCCATCCATTTGTTACTAAGGGCTTTTGTTCAGTGAAATGTAGTATCACCAAATTGCTGAATATCAGGTATGGCTGAAAACTGTTCTTATTTGGAACCAACAGTAGGAATTCTCTGACTTTCCAAATGTTTTTTCATGATTGATTATTCTCATGATGAAAGTAGCTACAGTAAGCCTGCTAAGAAGAGATACAGTTCTGATATCTGGAAAGCAATGACAGAGTATTTTCTTTCAAGGAAAGAATGATAAAAGAGCAAAGATCACCACATTCATCTGGCAGACAAAACATAAAAGTAGAATGAATTTAAATGGCTTTATTGGAATAGTCTGAGTCAAATGAACCCATTATAGCACTGAGACAACTTCACTTATACCAATAAGACTTTTTCTTTGCCTTTAGTGGAGAAATATCCAGACACGGATGTATAGCAAGTTTACATTACAAGTGTGGCAGACAGTAAAAATCTCTCTCAGTATCACAAATCCATGGTGTACGTTTCAGTCTACTGATTGCTTTTTCTCCTGTCATGACACAAGTACAAGAAAAGGGTGAGAGTAGGATCTTGATATTACGGGGCTTGGAGACTGCCCAAAACTGTGGAAGGGGAGTCTACAAATGGCATGGGTAGAGAGCAAGGAGTGTTTTTCCTCCACTGATGTTACCAACTTCTTAGTACTGCTAATCTGAATGTGATCCTACCTGTGGTTTATGACTTAAATGTATATAATAATCAAATAGTTCGGTACGTGCAAATCAGATTTGCGTGCAGTTTCATTCACATAAATCTGAACCTCAGCCGTTCATTGAGATTTTCTTTTTTTTTTAAAAAAAAAAAAAATTGTAGGAAAGGTCCACTGCTTTCCATAGGTGTAAGAAGAAACCAAAAGACGATATAAACTTTGCAGAGAACTATGAGTCACCTGGCTTTATCTACCCCTATAATGACCTCCTGGTTTGGGCAGTATTAATGAAAAGACAGAAGATGGCAATGTTTTTCTGGCAGCATGGAGAAGAAGCCATGGTCAAAGCTGTCGTGGCTTGTAAACTCTACAGGGCGATGGCACATGAAGCTAAACAGAGCAACATGGTGGATGACACTTCGGAAGAACTCAAGAAGTACTCAAAGTATGAGTTCTCCCTTTACTTCAGTTAATAAAGTTATGCAGTTATGCAGTGCTTAGAATGGTTAGATATTTTCCTAATCCACTAAGAGTTTGTAAGATTAGTGGTGCTATGGACTACTGAGCATAAAAGAAATAGTTTCAGCTGCCCACTGTTCATATTATATAATGGAGCTATGTATCGGTGTGCAGCCTGGTTGAGAGTTAAAAGGAAAGCTATTAGCATGTTTCCTAGTTGCATGTTTGAAAATTAAAATATAGGTGAGTAATGTGTGGCTCACTGTCTGCTAAATGGTCAAATGGAAGATTGAAATTCCCCTTACAGCTTCCCCTCCAGTTCAACTTGCTAAAAAGCCATATGGCACATATGTGTTGGACTTCTAAAATCACTAACATGTGGTAATGAGCAAACTAAAATCAGTGCTTAAATCCTGCTCTGTGTAAGACCTAAAGAAAAATGTATGCTGAAACAACTAAATGAATGAAAAATGGAGTATACCAAGAATTTTCTTCAACTTCATAGTTTCATGTTAGTGTTCTCTGGTAGCTTTTCATGCTAATGACACATTGTATGCTTTGTAGACATCATGCCTCAGATTCAGAGTACAGTAAGATGTACTGTCTTGTTTTGCATGCAGCTCCAAAGTTTAATTTAAAGGAAGGTGTATCATCCTTGAGAAATCTTCCCTCAGAGATGTTCAAGAGCGAGTGTAAAAGAAGAGGCTTTTGCAACTGCCTGCAATGCTTGCCCACAGTGATGATGAGCCTGTTGTTGAAGGAAATACACAATGTCATAGGGTCCGTTTTGATCACTGAGTGAGATTACGAACAAAACAAATAAAAAAAGTAGAAAACAGAATGAACCTAAACCTTGTGATTAGGACTAAATAGATGTACTGCCCAAATTATTTTTCGCTAGAAGATATTGATAAAGCAGCAGGAAAAATCAGAGAAAGCATACTTACTGAGATTGTTAGCTGAAGCTGAGTTAATGGAGTTTTCAAACCAACCTCTTCGCAGCAGTGATTCTGAGTTTTGACTAATCCCTGTTAATATATTAACTGTTAATTCCTTTCTGCTCTAGGGAATTTGGGCAGCTTGCTTTAGATGTGCTGGAGAAAGCATTCAAACAAAATGAGCAGATGGCCATGAAGTTGCTGACTTATGAGCTGAAAAACTGGAGCAACTCAACTTGCTTAAAACTAGCAGTGTCTGTGGGGCTGCGGCCTTTCGTATCCCACACTTGCACACAGATGCTGCTGACTGATATGTGGATGGGACGCCTGAAGATGCGGAAGAACTCCTGGTTTAAAGTAACATCGCTCTAGCTTTTTCTGAGCATTTAGATGCTGTTTAGGTGCTTTATATATGTCTTTGTGCTCATGAATGTGTCTAGCACAGCTTCAGGCAGATGTGCTTAAGTGTGGATTGGAATGTGCGTATCTGGGAGAGAAAAGAAAAGGCAGGGAGGGAAGGCAGTACTTGCTTCTGGTTTACTTCTTTGCAAAAGCGGCAGTGGGATGACATTAGGAGAATGCATTTTGTGAGGGCTTTTTTTTCCTGCTCCCATTCTCTCACCACCCTTCAGTCTCTCCCCACCTGCTCTCACTGCCCCACGTTGCTGGTTCTCTGGCAGAGCAGCTGATGGACAAATGCCTTCCAGACATTAGGAGCAGTATCCAAAGTATCTCCAGATACCATGACACTCTTCAGAGCCACAAAACAGGAACACACTTCTTCCAAGGCTGTAGGAGTGTGATACAGAGATTCCCTGCACCAGTGGCTCCCTCCCAGGCCAGTGGAATTGCCGTGGGTTTGTGCTGGCACCGTGCATGGCTGACTGTGGCCTCAGGCCTATGCTATTGCTACTGAATTAATTTCCTGAATCTTGTGTCTCTCTTTTAGGTCATTATGAGTATTCTCCTGCCTCCCACCATCTTGATGCTGGAGTTTAAAAGCAAGGCAGAAATGTCTCATGTGCCTCAGTCTCAAGACTTCCACCAGTTCACATGGTATTATGGGGATCAGACCCCAGCCAGCTCTAAAGATACTCTGTCTCTGGTTAGTCTGCAATGACCAGTCATTTGTGTGTCAGGGTCTGTCTGTTTACCACAGTATAATCTTGAGGAGTGAGGAGAAGGCCATCAGCTGGAAGTGGCCCAGCTCAAGAAGGGCCCAGTTCTTAAGAAGTAAGGGTTTGATCCCTGGCTTAGATACAGGCTGAAGTGACCCTGGACACATCACTTCATCTGTCCTGGGTGTCACTTCTGTACTGGTCATAATGAGAAAATCCTTCCCAACCTCACAGGAGTGTAATGAGATCATAATTATGTGTCAGTTTTGCAGGTTTTTTAGGGCACAAAATCTATACAAGCTGCAGATAATGCCTATGTAATCTTGTATACCAAGTAATCTAAGAATGGTTTCATATCAATGACAAAATCACATCCATAAAACTCCATTCAGGTTGCCCAGTTGAGCTGCCCAAAGCAGGGGAACAGCAGAACTGAGGCAGTCCAGGTCCCGTCCTCTCCAGCTCACTCTTGCCTCTTGCTCTGCCTGGCCAGCAGCCTCTGCCCTACATCTCAGCTGCAGCCTTTCCTCCTCTCCATGGCCGTCCTTCGCTCTTGGTCTCTCCTTGAGATTTTGTTTCCTGAACTACATCATAGACCTTCCAGAGGTCTATCTCCTGCCCTCCTTGTTGAAAACCAGGTAATCTCTACATCTGTATCGCTGGAGCCTAAGCAGACATGCCATTTAAAACACTAAGGAAGCACTGTGCTTTTGGTTTAGTCACCTGAACTGAGTCCTGGAACACTCTGCAGGGACCTGTGGTTGCACAAAAGTCCTTCTTAGGCCTGTTTGTGGAGAGTCTCCAGCATAGGTGAAGTCTTTGCCCCTCAAGATCTGAATTTCCCCAGACTTCTACTAAGCAGAATTGCCTGTCTTTTCTTTTTCTCATTCTCTGCAAAGCATTCCTTGAACTGAAAATTTCCGAAAGTTTTCAGTCTGAGGTAGACAGCAGACATGGAGAATTTCCGTCCAAAAGGATAAATGTTGGTGAGATGCTAACAAATGGCAACAGGATTGTCAAGTGAGAGCTGTCACACAATCTTTTTTGCTCTGCTCTGCTTATCTTAGAGAAGATGAGCGTTGTAGATTGCTTGGGACCTTCTCAGTTAAATTTGAATTTATATAAAATAAAATAGAGCAGATTGCCGTTGAGGGCTTTCACAGCAGCATGGTAGGCCTGTCAATGCCACACTTTTGTTTTGTCTCTCTGATGCAGAAAAATGTGCAAAGCCATTATCTCCTGCAGTGCCTGTCTAATATAGTCAGTTAAAAAATGCTTTTTATGGGGTTAGGTAATAGCTATGATACAGAGACAGGAAAATTGTAATTATTTGCAGCAGGACCACCCCTACAGACTGGTAGAAGGCAACACAGCAATGTGCATGAGCGCTTTCTGACCTGCCTCAGATAGGGCTGCTTCCTTCCTGCGCTAGCAATAAGTTTAACTTCTGATTTTACCTAACACAGAGTGGTTTTTTTAAACAAAAGGCTGAGCTACTGCTTTTTCTTAAATACTTTGATATGAAATACTATAGAAAAATGTACAGAAAATTCCAAGTGTACATGTGCTATATAGAGCATCTTTTACACAGAGTCATACATTCCAGTGGCCTACTGCAGGTGGAATTTGCACGCCTTCATGGGACAAGTTCTCTCCTTCACATTGGAGGATCTGATGTTAACACATTGGGATGATTCTGTGTATCAAATTCTCTTGTTTGGCACTTTTTGGAGTCTAATGTGATGAAAAAAAATCAGTTTTACCCCAATAACCTAAGGAAATGTTGTGTAGTAGGCATAAAAACATCACGCAAAAAGTGCTGTACTGCAGATGTCTAGTAGCAGTAAGTTTTAGCATTGATATTAGCCAAGGCAATTGATTGGCATTGAAACAAAACTGAACAAGGTAGTTTGGTTCCCTCAGCCTTGCCCAGCTATTAGCTATTTATAGTTCCCCCAGGCCAGTCTCCTTCATCTCTGGAAACTCCTTTTAGCACCTTCTGGTTTTGTCAGCTGCCTACTTCTGTGTGTCTGCAGTACTTCTTAGGCTTCAGCAGCGATCAGTTATTTGTACTTTCAAAGCAGTACTCAAGAGTCAAACTCTGGATACAGAATCAAGTGTGTTTGCTTTTTTGTTTTGGGTTTTTTTTCATGTGTGTTTTTCTGTTACTGAAGATAATAAAGAAGTTAGCTGCATTTTTTGTAGGCAGATCTTTGTAAGAGAGTACTTATTTCATCCTCATCTTCTAATCAGGTGTACAATACATCAAAAATAGCAATTAGATTCTGTATTTAGAATTTTGCTGTCTTGACATTTGCTGTGCAACTGTGTACATGAGCAGAAACATGATGCTCATTCCCTTACTTCAGAATGTGCGACAGTTGTCAGTGGAGTTCTAGTTAACACAGTTGAGTTGTGGTGGGAGTTGTTATTTATCTGTATTTCACAGATGGGAAAAGCGAGACACAAAGTCATTATGTGACTTTGCTTAAAGAAATGTGTGGCAGAAACAGGAGTGGGTTCAGGTCTGCTGACGCCCTGTCTACTGCCTGTAGTCATAAGAGCAAATGCTAAAAGAGTACTTATAGTGGAAAAGTGTGCATGTTAATTATTGCGAATGAGATGGTTGTAACCAGACAAAATCAAGCTACAGTCATGATCTGTATATTCACAACAAAGCTTAAACATCTGTGCCTGTCTTCCCTCTAACATGACACAACCTTTGCAATCACAGACCATGGTTTCTTACTTTTAAAATCCTGTTTCCTTTTAAAGAAGGACTATGATGTGGAGAAGGTTGCTCAGAAGTCTGATGGAAGACAAATAGACAGTGGACAAGGAAACCTGCCTGGCACTAGGAAAATCTATGAGTTCTACAACGCACCAATTGTCAAGTTCTGGTTTCACACGGTTGGTCACGCTAGAACTTGGATTGCCAAACCCTCCTTTGATCCTTCAAATACCGCTTGATGCTGCTTTTACTTCAATTAAGTGAAAAGTTTTTCTACTAAAATCATGCATCTGCATTAGAACAAAACAAAAAAATCAATTATAAAGAACTAAACAAAAACCCTAGCACAGCTTTTTACAGTGGTTAATTGCACTTGTAGAGATAGATTTGAAGCTGCCCTTAAATACCTTAAATACCTCACAGATACTCATTATCCTTTCTTTAGGAACTGTTTCTGAAGGAGTATCAATCTGTAAGAGATCGTTTGCTATAGAGAAATAAGCATTTATTAGATCCATTTTAGTAACTAACCTTGTGTCAGTAGAGCTTAGGATGTTTAAGATCAGGCTGCCTGTTGGGTCAGACCACCATGTACATGAACTGTTACTCCTTTAACAGGGTGTCATTGACTGCTTCATAGGTTGTTAATCTGTTATCTCAGGTACCTTGTAGCATGTTCTGGTACCTTTAAAATATATACTTTCGACTTGATACTGTGATTCTGTGTTTGGGAAGGCACTGATTAACCAGCAGTGATTCATGTAGCTTTGAGAACGGGTTACTTGCTCCTACAGAAGGTTAGGATAAAAGCATAGCACTGCCTTTACATTCAAGTTACAGTGTGCAGATAAAATAATCTGTCTCGTACATGTATTTGGGGCCTAGGTGAATATGCACTGCAATAGTTCATCTTCTGCTTCCATTTTTTCAGCCCTAAAGCACCAATTTCCAAATGACGTTTAAGGATAAAGGATATTTCCATTAAAAAATACTTTGGAGAACTGGAGGAAGGATTTTGGTCTCAAAAATCTGACAGTGCCCCAGTAGTTTGAATACATGTAGTCAGGCTAATCATCTGCTTACAGAAATTTGTTGGAGATTTTTGTGCATATGTATTATATATTGTGTCTTTTGTAGATGGCGTACATGGCATTTCTCATGCTCTTCACTTACACTGTGTTGGTGAAGATGGAACCAAGACCGAGTGTGCAAGAGTGGCTAGTTATCATTTATATTTTCAGCACTGCTATTGAAAAAGTCAGGGAGGTAAGGTTTTCCATTCACATTTCCCATCTGTAGGGGATATATTATAAACCAGAGAATACCACAAACAGAAGATTGCCAAATCCTGCATTCTTTTTGTAGAGAATTTAGGAGAGGAAAGAATTATACAGGGCATTCATTTCCAAGAAGTCTTTTATTTGAAGACCAGTGCTTAGGCTTTGAAAGTGCATCTTAAAGTTTGCATCTTAAATCTCTATTTTTGTATGTAAAGCCAGTGGTAATGGGCAGGTCGGTTGAGAGTGATTGTGCTGAACTGAGATGTGGAGCCCCAATGTAGGCACCTGTTTCTTAATTATTTTGAGTGGACCATTAGATTTCTTGTAATGAATAAGGAATTTGTCTTTAGATACTTACTTTGAGTGTGGACATTGTTATCAATAGGTGTTACATGTAGAACAATCTATGGCTGTCCATCGAGTCTCACTGACCTTCTATAAATGAAACTGGAAAAAAACCACCATCATCTTTTAATGCTGGATTCACTGAACATGGAAAATTGTATTACAATCAAAATGAATCGCAGTTATTTGCAGTTGATTAGATCTGAGCTTCTGAACACAACTTGCACTCCCAACCTGAGGCTGGGGACAAATGCAGCTATGTATTTCCCAAATTATTCTATCTGATTGGACATATCTTCACTGTAGAATTGGCACATAGTAAACAATAGTAGTGTGAGTTGTCTTTTATGAGACATTTGAAACGCTCTACTTTTAGAGAAATAAAACCGCAAAAAAGCAGTCACAATTCTGAGTGAAGGGTGCCCTCAGAATTCTGCAACATCAGAATGAGAGAGGTGAGGGATTTCAAGGGGCAGCAGAAATGCTGGGAATATATTGAAGTTTGGATAAACGTACAAGTTCTGTGGCTGCATGAGCTAAAATTGAAAAAATCCGCACAGGGATTGTCTCGTTGAGAAAAAAAAATAATGTGAAATAGCAAGCACTTGGGAAATCACAGTTGTGCTGTTGCATCATGCTGATGGTGGGACAGTGGAAACATGAGCTCTTTCTATTGGAGACTGTGAAATTCATGTCTTCTACTTGATTTTCTTTGTCCACATACTAGTTCTGGTCTGGACTTTGTAGGACACTGTGTCTTACACGTGCAGCTAATTAACTGCTGAGGGCCTTGTTATATATAACTGCAAACCCCTATTTCTCTAGATTGTATCAACTAATTGTTAAAGCCTTAGGCCCTGATCCTGCAACTAGTTCCTCATGTGAGTTAGTCCAGCTGAATTGAGTAGGATCACTTGTTTACATTAATGTGTTCATATGCGTAAATTCTTGCAGGATCAGGGCATAACATTTCAAAATCTCTCCTTTGCTTGGTACTTATCAGTGTGATCTTACATAGCACTGCATAATTGGCCTCACTTGTACAATGTGCAAAAGTTTTATTTATGGCCTCCCAAAGATTCCACTTCATACATTTGCTCAGTGAAGCTTAAAATCCCTTTGGGGCACCTCACAGTTCAAGGAGTGAACATTTCATTCTTTACCTTGCTAGTTGCCAGCATTCTTTTTTTTTAGTATGTCCTTGGTGGGATACAAGGATCTTTCTTTGTATTTTCAGTCTGAAATAAAAGGCATCAGTTATTTTCCCATCAGCAAGGTTAGGTCGGTACTTTCCATGACTTAGGGGCTTTTGAAAGGGCTGTTGCAGGTCGTGACCATTCCTCTAGAAAATGCTTGTTAATTTATAATGTTATGTATGCATAACAGTTCTATACTGGCTGCTCTTTTCTGCTGAGGAATGTGCTCTTTAGTGAATGGGTTCAGGCTCAGAATCTGTTTTTCCTTAGGAAGAGCTGTTCTATTTGGTGTGGCATACTTGAGCAATATGACACTGTATAGATTAAGTACAAGCCTCAATTAACAGTGAATGGCAATATGCAGTGCACGGGCCTGCAAAAAAAAAAAGAAAAAGAAAAAACCCAATACATTCCTAAATACCATGAAACTGCAGACAGAAAAGGTTAAAGAATGTATCTGTGATTTTAATGGAGTATCGTTGTGGGGTTTTTTTTTCCACGCTCTACTCAGGTATTTATCTCAGAACCTGGAAAATTCCGCCAAAAAGTGAAGGTGTGGATTCATGAATACTGGAATTTTACTGATTCTATAGCTATCATCCTGTTTATGATTGGCTTTGGCTTGCGCTGGTCTGACCCCCCTGTTCAAACCGCAGGGAGGCTACTTTACTGCTTGGATATAATATTTTGGTATACTCGGCTCCTTGATTTTTTTGCTGTGAATCAGCATGCTGGCCCATACCTGACAATGATTGGGAAAATGGTAAGTATTATGCTTTGGAGCAATATTTTTGTATTTAAAGCATCTATTGAGGAACATGTAAAGGTCAGAAGTGACAGAAAAGAATGATGGTCAAAGGAGAGGTCACCTAATAATTCATAGTGAATTATCAGGTAATACTACCTGATAACACCATGTCTTTTTCTGTTTGTGAGTTGACCATAATCACATTTCAGTTCCCTCTAATTTATTCATTATTTGAATTTATTCACAAAACCCATTTTTGCTTTGTTCCTTAGAGAAGGGTTGCATTTGAGTTGAGTTTCTGATCCAACTTGATAATAGGAGAAAGAAAAATCACTGCCTCTTGCAGACAGGCTCTCTACTATAGTTAATTCCCCTAGCTCTTGGAAACTGTCTCATTATTATTTTACATTTTGATTCAAATAATTATATCCCATTTTAGCAGGCAAAGTTTCTCTGAGATCAAAGTTAATTTTTTTTTCTCTTTTGGTATAAGAACTGCTGCTGAACTGCTGCTTAGTCTTGAGGGACATCTGCAGATTCCCACTGTGATTTCCCTTGGTTATTAGGAACTATCTTATTAATACTTTTATATTCTGTCTTGCATAGTAATTTGATTCAGTGTTAGAAGGCAAAATCATTTTCACTGCTATTCCTTGCCCTCAGTTTGGAAGAAATACCACTGAGGAAAAGTAATATCATAAGGTCTCTTCATTTTTCAAATCTTGCTTAAGATGTTAAGAGGGACTTCAGAGGCCAGTAGGACTTGTGGCCTTTTTGGTCTAGGATGACTTTAACCTCTATGAAGTACTTGGGTAGTCCAGGTCATAGAAATAAAACATTTTTATTTCCTCCAGCATATTAGATTACTAGCCCTGTTTTTATATTCTGATTTGTAAAAGTAGTGATCGATCCTATTCCCTAACATGTATGTCTCCTTTACCTACGATTAACACAGCTAATTCTTTCATGCAAACATGTCTTCCAGACAGCAAACATGTTCTATATTGTGGTCATGATGGCCATAGTCCTGCTGAGTTTTGGCGTGGCACGAAAGGCAATCCTTTCACCAGAGGAGCCTCCTTCTTGGACTCTGGCACGAGATATTGTATTTCAGCCCTACTGGATGATGTTTGGTGAGGTCTATGCTGGAGAAATAGATGGTAGGTAATTTTCACAGTACAGCTCAACAGCTTAAATTTAACGTGGAGAAACATCTGCTTTAGACTACTAGCGTTTTGACTACATATCGAGTCTATTCTTTCTCGAACAATTTTGATTCCAGTATATATATGTGCTTAATGAATAATACTGCGTGAATAAAGGTAAGAATGTTACTTTCTTTGTTAAAAATAAAGATTAAGCTTTAATACCTTCAAATTTAGCTTTTCAGATGAAGTACATTGCAAAGCTCAGAGCAAAGCACATAGGGACTAATACTAAGCTAGTTCACAGTCAGGGGATCTGGCAGTAAAGTGAATCCAAAGCTGTTGATCTCTTGGAGGAAATACTATAAAGCTGCCTTAAAGGAAGAAAGGATAAAGGCAAAACAAAAAAAGGAAAAATAAGAAAGAAAAATTATTTTTCACCATAGTAAGAGTTACCTGCCATCATTCTCAAACAGATAAACCAGCTGAACATAGGAAAAATAGAACCAATCAATGTAAATAGGAAAAATCTTATATCTTGATTATGGCTTTGAACCTTGTCTCAGTAAGAGAGAAGAACCAGGCACTCCAGGAGGTATTTCAGCATTGCAGATGGAAGGCACTCTTGTGCTGCTAAGTGATGGGTATGAGTAAAACAGTCCCTAAAATAGAAAAGTAGGTATGCAAATAGATACGTTAGTTAAGATACATAGTTCAACATAGACCTCATTCATTAAAATAATTTAAGATGTAGCATCCATTATTATTGCTGAAACAGTCACATGGTGGCTATGTATTTTGGTTATATAAGGCAAAATTATTTTTATGAAAGCATACTGTTAAGTTTCACAGTTTAATCTATTTAATCACTTATTAATGCTGAACCTTTAGAAATTTGACACTTCCGAAATAAAGCTATGATTTCTCTAATAACTCTTTATGCCATGGAATATATCCTGAATGTAGGGCTGCTGCCTTATAAATGTGTTTTAAAAGTTCCTCAAAGGTGTAAAATTTGGTTAAAAATTATGAAGACTGACAAGTATTTATTTTGACAATTTAAAAACATTAAGAGGGATCCCTTGATTTCTATGATTTGTTGCTTCATCTCACAAATATTCATAGCCATATATCCTTCTGCACATGAGTTAATAGGATCTTACTGAAGCTCTAAAGGAATAACACTCCAGTACTAATAAAGCAGCCTTTGCTCTGTATCCTTTCCACAGTGAAAGCTTTGCTTTAAGGATCAAAGATTTTGATTTCGGTTTACCTGAGTGTGCGCTGTCTCCCAAATACATTTCAGCTGCATCATTTCTCCCCTTAACAAAAAGTCGGGGTGACTGGCATAAAACCTGATACATATGAAATGACATGTACAGCTTCTGAATTGCAATGGAAACTATGGGGTAGTAGTATCACGAAGAGGTCTCAGGTCTCCTCTATGTGGAGGTAGACTTTTTACTTGGAAATTTTGTGATCTATCTTCGTGAAAGTAATGAAGACTACTTTGTTTCTTGCTGGGGCAAACGAGGAGCACATGCCATTGCTACGCTCTGCTCTGATTTCCATGCTAACCATGGTATGTCCTTCACTTTCAGTCTGCGAAACCAATGAAGACTGCCCTCCTGGCTCCTTCCTCACGCCGTTCCTCCAAGCTGTCTACCTCTTTGTGCAGTACATCATCATGGTCAACTTGCTTATTGCTTTCTTTAAGTAGGTACCATGGTATTTTGCTGCAAAAGCAACTAATAGATGTTCTGCCAACACTTCTGCAAAAACCTTTCACCAAAAATGCCCCAGCAGGGCCATGTTGATGGTGGTTGTTACCCCATCTTCCATAGGGGTCCAGTGAATGAAAAATAGAATGGTGGGAGGCAGGGGGTGGTGAGCAGACACCTAAACTGTTTCGCCATTTAAACATAATCTGACTCTGTGAAAGTGGACAACTCCACTTGGCAAACAAGCAACATTAATTCAGCTCTGAAGTAATTTGTCCTTTGTTCCTAAAAGTTGTATTTGTTGTGCTGAGAGCCTATGTAATGTTCATCACAGGGTAGCCCAAGATTTAAACTGGCAGATAACTGGAGAAGGTATTTGAGCAAAGACGATAATGACTTTGTAGGAACATGCTCTTCCTTTAGGAAATAATTTGAAAATTCCTGTTGTTTGGTGCAATTTGATATGTTCTAGACTGCAGTCTAACTGTAGTGTTTTAACTATCTGCTTTTTAATGTCTGCTGCCAGGGTAAGAAGGGTCTTTATAGTAATTCTGTAGCAATTCACAGTAATTGTATAATAATTAATCAGTGTCTTTATAGTAATTCTAACCTTTCAAGTTTTAACAGGGAAATCCTTGTAATGGGTCAAGTTCTGTAAAACATTAGTAAAGAGCAGTCTAACCCACGTAGTTAATTATTTTTTCCCAAAGTTCTAGTATTTCTGGGGAAGAAAAAGTCAGATGTAGGTTAAAAAAATTTTGACTGAAGAAATGTTGTGATTAATATTCAAGAACACTGAATGATCAAAACTCATTCTATTCCCACTTCCAATTAGAAATCCCCTTCCTGAAATTGTGGCAAGACATCAATTTTTTTTTTTTTTTTTTTAATACACAGCTGTGAAATTGTAATTTGAATTATTTCTAGATTTAAACCTTCAGCAATGATGATATGTTAAATCTTCTGCCTAGTGGTTTGATTGTTCCAGAAGTGGGACCAAAAATGGGTATGAGCAATATATTTAATTATGCTCCCAGAAGTAAAGCTGATGTTTTTGTGATTGTATGCTGGATGTGTAGCATGATGGTGCAACTGAAATTACAGTGCCAGAAACCACAAAGTTGCTTTCCTGTACTCGGGTCTATGACAGTACATACAGGAAATTATTCAGTGCAACAATAGTCATGTTTAGTAACATCATGTCTCCAAAGAGTACCCTGCAGAAGAATTGCTCATGTAGCTGCCTCTTGTAGCAAGTGTTTTGTTTAGAGGGAGTGCACTGAAGAGCAGCAGAACCATTTTGTTAACACTCTTCCCTCAGCCTGACTCCTACATTTAATCCAGTCCAAAGAGGCAGACAACGCTGAATTCTCAGTTAGGCTATGTATTAAAGTTTAAATAATCTGGCTGAGATTTCAAAGCCACTTCAGGGATATTTTTTGCCCAGCTCCCATTAATGTGAATGGGAATTGGATCTCCAAATCCGTTAGGCAGCTTTGAAGATCTCATTCTCAGTGCACTAGCTGCAGGCACATGCTGCTGCTTTGTTAAGTGGAAGTTGCTGAGCTGATTTACCTCACTGGAGGGATACGACTTTTCTGCAGTGTCAAATTAGATCTGTAGACAAGCATTTTGTGCTGTATTGGGAGTATTCTTCACAGGAGTGTTTTACCCTCCTTACCCTTCTATCTCTCTTCTCAGTAATGTTTATTACGATTTGAAATCCATATCGAACAAGCTTTGGAAGTACAACCGGTACCGCTACATTATGACCTACCATGAGAAGCCGTGGCTGCCTCCACCTTTCATCCTCCTGAGCCACACTGGACTTCTGATAAACCGCATCTTCCACCGTCGGCCCCCAAATGAGCTCGATCAAGAGGAGGGTGACGTTGGACTAAGTAAGCAGAGCTAAGCTGTGGACCAAAAGAAATAGCTGATGAGGAATGTTTGCCAGCCTCCCATCACTTTGTAGCTCAGTTTCTCAAAAAAAAAAAAAAAGAAAAAGAAAAAGATATTCTCTGAGTAGGAGGCTGTTTTTATTTGCAAAACTGAATTTAACGTGCCTGCCTGAGAACTCTTGTAGGAAAAAGTGACTAGGGGAATGCTTTGCTTTGTGTTTGGCTTTCTCTCTGCTACATACTGTGCATCAGTCAGGTTACATCGCAACTCTGAGCTGAAATAAAGTGACAACAGCTTTTTCTGAGGATAAACATTAGGAAAAATTTCTGCACAGAAGGGGTTGTCGGGCACTGGAATGGGCTGTCCAGGGTTGAGTGGTCGAGTCCCCGTCCCTGGAGGTATTTAAAAGATGGGTGGATTAGGTGCTTAGGGACAGGGCTTAGTGGTGGGATGGCAGGGTTAGGTTAACGGTTGGACTTGATGATCTTAAAGGTCTTTTCCAACCTAAACAATTCTATGATTCTGTGATAGAGTAGCCTTATTTTGAAAGAAAATAAACAGTACCAGAGGTATACATTTCTGTACATTTGTCCTGGAAAGACCAACAATTCCTTTTTAATTGCCCAGAGGAAGTATCCACAGAGCCCTAGGATGGAGGAGATCCAGTGATGGCAGATGCAGAGAAAGAGCATGGGGGCCTTCCACCTCCTCACTGCATCCTTCCCTTCATGCTCTGGCTCATCACTGCACCTTAACCCCACCTCCTTCACCCTTCCCAACCTGGACTTCTCCATCCCAGGGTCCTTCCTAATGCCTCTTTAAAGCAATTCCAGTTCGCTGTCCCGCTGTTGCCAGCTCCTGCAGCTCTGCCAGGAGCAGCTGTAGCCAGTGTGGGAATGGCACCACAAGATGCTGGGATGGGAATGAATATTCAGTAGTGGGGCTTGGTGTTTGTGGTGAGGCAGGGGAATGGGGAGGAGGAGAGGCTGATGGCTGTAGCCTTATCTAAAAAAACACTAGGGAACATTGGAGCATGGTATTATACAGCCTCATCCTTTTTGATGCAACATACGTCCTTGATGCCTAATAACAGAGGTGAGCAGACCCTGCCTAGGTTACGCTTGACTTAGGATTTTCTCTGCTGAACATGAATCCCTGGAGATATCTGGCCTGCTCACAGGTGGTCACAGAGGTAAAAAATGGGCTTAACTAATCAATGCTGAGCCCCTTTACTGCTGCTCCCAGGCTCAGCTCCTCCATCAGGACTGGATACATCAGCCTGCCTTTGAAGCACCACTGCTTATTTTGTATGCATGCATAGTATAAGTTGCTGACGTAGCACAGAGGGTGCCTTACTTCTAAGGTGCATTAGGCACAAAGAAAACCGAAACACTGCTTAGCACATCTAAAAGTTCTTGGATAGAAGAGGTCTCATGCCTTGCCCACACTTCTCTCAGAAAGAGACTTTTTTCCTGTTTATGTACCTTTGTGTCCCTTTTCTATATACCTATGCATTGCTTGATAAGTTTCTGCTACTTAAATTTTGTGTGATCATAATTAACTGGTTTTATCACTGAGGATCCAGTGCCACCCTGTGGAAACTCAATGAAAATACCAAGACACAGAGAGTAAAATATTGGAGGCAAGAACACAGATGGGTTAGGGGGGAAAAGAGCCTAGGAGGTGGTCAGGTCTCATTCAGAGCAAGAGGGCACCCCAGAACTCTGTGGGGGGCTTCCCTGCTAAGCTATGAGTACACACTTGTAGCAAATGCTGCCGTGTTGCTTGGCACAGACATCCCCCTGGCAAGTGCAGTGAGGACTCTGGTATGTAAAAAAGGAAGGAAAGGAAGGAGCTTGGAAGGTGTGGAGTTTGGATCAGAGAAGCACCTTTTCACCATGTGCATTTCTACATACTGACTTACAATCGATCCATTCTCTCGGAAGCCTTGGTGTGCTAGAAGAATAGCAGCATGAGCAGCCCAAGCTGTGGAGTTTTAAACTCTTGAATGTGCTCTTTTTTGCCCAGTAATCTTGCTTAATGTTTACACATGTGAACATGTGAAGCAATTAGGTGAAGAGAAGCTTTGTAGCTTTGAGTACCTGAAAGGACTGTAATTGTTATAGGTGTCTAGTCCCAAATGAATGCCTGGACCAAATTACAGTGAAATCTTTGTAAGTCTTACATATCTACATCTAAGTCTTGTGAGTCGCATGTGTATAACAAAATACAGGAAAAAGCTTGGGAGAAAATAATCTCTGTGAGCAGCCATTTGGGTATGCACTCTTGAGGCTTTAAAAAGGAGTGCACTGGAATTTCTGTCTGTGGTTTTGCTTTCTATGTAAGGAAAGATAAAAAATATGTTTACATGTATTTGGCATGTTGAGTCTTTATACATAAGTCCAAATTCACAGAGTTAGGTCTGATTTGTTCTTGTCAAGGGAGGAAGAGGAAACCTGTCATGACAGTTTTCTTTTTTTCTTATGGATGCTTCATACCAATCACTATCTTCTCTGTTCAGAGCTGTACTTGAGTGATGAGGAGTTAAAGAAACTACATGACTTTGAGGAACAGTGTGTGGAAAAATATTTTCATGAGAAGAACGAAACCTTGAGTTCCAGTGATAGTGAAAGGATCCGTCTGACAACAGAAAGGTGTGTTTTGCTGCAGATTTGTGTTCTTTGTATACATTTGTCATATAAAAAGACTCTGATCAGCTAATGCTTTTGGAACAGGTTATGGCCTTTGTGAACATGAGGAGCAATAACTTGCATAGGCCTTGCTAATTTGATAGAAATGTAATGTATCTGTTTGAACTGCAGGGCAGGCCTGGCTGGGAAGCCTTGCTGGCAGAATTGCACCCCCAGTGTGTGCAGTGTGCAGTAGGGTGTTGCTGAGTTTTGCTGTTGCAGACCAGGTAGCATCATGAAAACATGCCAGAGTATGGCATACAATATGTATTTTTATTTAAAGGCTTAGCAGTGTAGGAACACTGTGAGAGTATTGCTTGTGATTGAGCGTAACTGCTGTTTATAATAACTGCATAACCATTGTGGCATTATCTGCAGCATAGTGTCTTGGTTTGCAAAATGTCAATACACAACTGTTTACGGGGTTTCAGAACTCTCAGTATTGGCTTAGTTTAACTTTCTATTGAAATCAGTGGCAAGGCTGCCATTAAGTTTATTGGGAAGAGTTAAAGAAAGCAAGCACTAATAAAAAGTCTTACTGAATGCCAATACTGATCTCATCTAATAAATTTGTTTTGCCTAGAGAAAGATAGTCTCTTAATCTTTGCCTGTTCATAATCTTATTTTCTGCATACTAAAACGAAACACACAAGCAAAATGAATGTTCCTTGTTAAAGAAATAAAGTAAGTAGCTTTGTTCAAAAGCTGCAGAATTGATTACAGCAAGAAGATTTAATTTAGTGGATAAATATAGATCTGGAAAGGGATTTTTTTTTCTGAGTGCAAAGGTGAAACACATTTCACAGCATTGCATAACAATACAAGAAATTAATTTAGATTAATAGAATACTTTGGAACACTGGTCTTTGATTTTATTCAGCTATTGGTCAAACACTACATCTTTTAGTTAATCAGTGACAAAGGAAAGGAGCAACTTTTGCATATTGCCTGCAGCTAGCTTATTGTTGTCTTAGTGATAGAGCACCAGAGAGAGTATCTTCGGGAAATGTGAAGATAATGATTCGGTTAAAATGGTATCATTCCAGGCCAAGAAGTTCTTGCACTGTTCACTGGGGATTAAAAGACCATAAAAACAGGCTTTGCTTTTTGGGCGGTTGAATTTTACCTGAAGATAACTGATGGCATCAGACATACAGAATCCGTTCCCAGAGGCCACCTAGTTTGTTGGGAAGACCCTTTTCCCAGCAGTCTCCAGTATCTGAGAAATGCAGGAGTGTCTGTAGGTTTGTGTGAGCCTTGTCCTTCTCATGCTTGCAAAAGAAATGTAGAGATGCAGGATGACTGGCTGACAAGAAGCATACTTTACAGCATTTTACATTTACAGCAATAGCCAATGAAGCATTTCCAAAGCTGTGTCCTGCTGTCCAGTAGTTCTATAGCAATGAATGGACATTAGTAGAAAAATAGTAGGTTTTTAAATTGATGCTCCTTGAGCAAAGAGCCTATTTCCTTAAAAGTCATTGGCTGTTGGCCAGTAATCTGAATGATGTGTTGTAAGTCTGGATGGGTTTTGTCAAATATAGATATTAATGGGAATGGAAGTCTCCATTAAAAAAAATAAAGGGCTGTTTGAAACACAGACTTTTTGAAATGTATTAATGGCTTCCTTCATCATCTGGCAAACAGAAATAAAGATCTGTGTTTTGATATTTTAATTATCTTTTCTTTTTCCACCTAGAGTGGAGGAGATGTTTCTGCAGCTTAAAGAAGTGCATGAGAAGGTATTTTATATCAAGGAGTCTTTACTCTCCCTGGACAGCCAGCTAGGACATTTGCAAGACCTGTCTGCCTTGACAGTGGACATCCTGAAAGTGCTTTCAGCTGTGGACACCTTGCAGGTGGAAGAAGCCTTACTGGCTGACACTAAACATCAAACCTGTAGGAAGCTGCCCCATAGCTGGAGCAATGCACTCTATTCCAAGACCTTGAGCAGCCTGGAGTGTTTGTATGACAAGAAGTACCACTACTACAGCATGCCACCTTCTCTCTTACGGAGCTTGGTAAGGAGTCAGTGGCCATCAGAGTGCAAAGACCATGTGCTGAGGACCGAGAGTAACAAGGTGGTAGAGGACAACTCTCCAAAGATAGAAATAGAAAGTGACACACTCACTTCGGGAGTATCCTCCGAGACCAAGTCAACCCCTAGATACGGACAGTTTTTGTTGGTGCCCCCTGACCATCAGGGAGGATCTTTCTCTGAGGATGTCACCTTAAATTTGTCCTTTTTGAGCACTCCTGCAAAGTACAGGGACAATGCATTCAGAGATGAGCTGCAAAGTAGCATTGTGGTGCAGCAAAACTTGCGGAGTGTCAACCTCATTGGAAAAGAGCCAGGAGATTACCAATGGACCCAAAAAGACTTTGTTACACATTTGCCATCAGAGAAGACTAATGCCGTAGAGGCTGATCATCCTCTTGGTCTCCAGCCATCACTGGATATTGAAGAGAGTGCAGCACCCCCCTGTGATGACAAGGAGGAAACTGAAGGTGGTTATGTGAACTGGGGGTTCTCTGAAGGTGATGAAAAAGGGGTTTTCAGCTCAGAGAAGAAACAAAAGGCCCTGTGCATACATTCCACCTATAACAGTGACTGCAATTGCACAGGTAGTCCTCCCAGGCATGTCCAGATAAGAGAATCAAAGTCCTTCTCCTACAACTCCAACAGGTCATGTCGAAGCAGCAGCATCTCTCAGAACAAGCTAAAACGCAGCACCTCCTTCTGGATCAGCCCGCTCTGGAGGGACTGGAGTTTCTGCAGGAGCAACAGCTTACAGTCCCCTAAGAAAGAGAAAAGTGGAAAAACCTGCAAGGCCATAGGTGGTAATTATAAAACACTACACCTGTACAGTATCTTTTACTGGGGAGCCCAAGACATTATAAAAATGTTTCCTTTGCACCAAGGAGGTATTAGCTGCAGCTGAGGATAGTAGCAGAAAGTCCATTTGCTCCTTCACTTTGTGCTGGGGCTGACTGTTGTAGGGAATTTCTGAAGTGTGCCTGGTACCTAAGGTGCACTGCACCACACTGATTCTCCCCATCTCACAGGATCCCTGTGGCTGTGGCTACACAGCTGGGGTGACAGAGGGACTGTGCTTGCTCAGGGGAAGTCTCGTGCCCTGGGGATGCAATGTGAGAGTTGCAGGAGCCAAAATAAATTACACAGTCCCTAAGAGATTCATTAGCAGTATCATTGGTCAGATGGATGCATGGAGAATGAAGAGGTATACATTTATATAGCCAGTTTAAAACCCTCCCTGTCCACTGTTAAGTTTGCTTACCAACAGCTAAAATACAGCAGATTCCAGTTGTAAAAGGATGAACAGTATGAGACGATGGATAACATTTGCTGTTCCATATCTTGTGATGGTGCACATCTTTGCACTGAACTGCATGTACATTAGCTTTGGGTGTCACAAGTCTTTCTCAGCTTGCTTTGGACATCTGCCAACTCTCAGTCTTATCAGATCTTCTCTTAGTAAACAAAAGCTCTGTAGCTTAATGGTGGGTTTTGACTCTTTCCCACAGAGTCTTTAAGATCCAGTGAGCTACACCACAGTGAGGCAACAAAAGCAAAACAACAAAACACAGACAGAAAGTCTGGGAGAGGAAAGAAGAATCAAAAACCCCTTCAGGTGCCGGTATGTGCAGATGCAAGAAAATCACATATCCCGTGTCTATCTTGTTTCATAAGAGCAGTTCTGCAGTGTGGCTTAGTTGAAAATGTACACATTTAAAGTGCTGCACACAAATTGGGGGGTCTTTTTTGTGTGTTTGGCTTTCGTTTAATTTTCCTTGTGTCTGAATGTGTGTAATTTAATTTTTGAATGTGTTGAAGTCTATGGACTTCGCTAGATAGTAGACCAGGGATGTTACTGATTTTACACAGAAAGGAATCAGTCCTTGCACTTTAGCTGGCAGGGGGACCTGGGGAGGCTTCATATGATCCAGGATAGACTGAAGGAGTGGTGGGCCACATACAGGTGGTATGCAACTGTAAACAAGAAAGCCAGGCCTCATAATGTCTCCTGCCTACAAGAGTCTCTCCATGTTTTCTCTGAATCCATCAAACATTTAGCACATTCAGACATCATATTGATTGTGTCCTATGTATGGGACAACTTTCATAACTGTATGTATGTGTACATATATAAAAATCTATGAAGTTATAAAGAGATTCCCAGGATCTTTGTCAGCTGGAAAGAGTTATCTCTGATGAGTGAGATGACAGCCTAAGACTGATTTATTTACATAAGATGCTCGGGTCAGCAACCAATCTTGGACTTGAACCTTGAGATCTAATACCTCTGCAGGTATTCTGAGGGGCTTCAAACTTTGGTTTAAAAAGCTGTAGTGCTGGATCTTTCATCAGTAGTATTTACTAGGCAAAAACAATGTGTCTTCTGCAACTTGTAACAAAAATGCAAAAATCTTTCTCAGTTGGGAGCGAGTTCAGTCATTGGCATTTCAGTGACGCTCTGATGTCATAGGCTGTCAGAGGAACTGCAAAGGTGCTAGTCATCCTATAAATTGAGTGCTGGTTTGTCTGTGTCTTGCCAGGTGATTAGAGTGGATGATTGTCCCCAGAACACCCAAGTGAGCTCAGAGCCGGCAGAGATCAATGTCTGGGATGAGCAAGAGAAACACAACAAGAACTGGCTCACTGTGTCTAATTTCAGTCAGCTAAGTATGTGATATTTTGCAGATGGTGAAATTCAACACAGCTTTTAAAAAGAAGCAGTAAATAAAAATTCACAAATTCAAAGTGTCATCCACCACTTTCACCTCATGGCATAATTTTTACAGGATTAGAATTAGGTTGCAGGCACACACAACTTGGTTGTTTGCTGTGTCATTGCGGAGGCAAAAGGGGCATAGGTTGGATGGAAGGTCAGTTAAATCTTTCTGGGAGTGCTGCCTGTCTCACATGGGAGATAGTAGAGTACTAATCCTCAGGAATAAGTGGGAAGCAAGGAGGTTGATATCCTTGTCTCCCCTCCTGAGGTGTCTTCTAAAGTGACATCCTGGCTAATTGCAAAAATAAACTCACTCGTGAATTTCTCAGGGCATTTACACTCACAGGCAGTGCTGCTATACTGTGTCTGCTGGCAGATCCTCTGCATGCATTATTCATTGCTCATTGCTCAGAAACATCCTCCAAAGGGAAGAAATGAATTCTGTATCGTCCCTGTTGGAATGAAAAGGGAATGGCATCCTTGCTTTTCTTTTAGTAATTCTCCAGCTCTTTCATTCTCAGAGATGTTTTGCATAGTTCATCTTATCTTTCACCTTTGCTGTGGTGTGGCTCACTGGCTTCATTCTTCGAGCTGCTGGGAGAAGCCCCAGGGAATGCTGTGACTCGGCACAGCATGGTCTGAGAAGGGCTGCACTCCTCCGAAATCTGTTGACAGAGAATGGAAACAGTCTGTTTTAACCCCAAGAAATTCTGTTACTACTTTTATAGCCCATTACGTGTTTGCTAGGGCAATATGGTTTATAGGTGTTTATTTTATAGCACTGCATAGGTGTTTAGTTTGTAGCAGTAGAACTGTTCATTTACACTCTGGAAATAGTTGACATACCTGCTCTTTTGGCTAGGTTTGGAACGTCTCAGTTACATGCAACAGAAAATGAAAAATCAAGACATCGCTAGGCATACCATACCGTTCTGTGATTACCTGAGGCGTTCTCAAGAGGTAAGACCTAAGATTACACATCCTAGCCCATAGTTTTGACTGGGATGAGTCTACTACCCTAGCCCAGGGTAGCTCTGCTGACGTCCCTGGGCTTGCCACTGCAGGTTCTTTGTTATTAAATACCTCCTGAGAGATGAGGAACCTTGTTGTCTGCTTGCACAGCACGTGTGTGTGAGTAAATGAATAATTTAACAGCTGTTAACACTCTATTAAGATTATTGAAGTCGGATATTAAATTACTGAATCACAGAGCAGTTCTGAGTATGAAGAAGTTGGTCAGAAATGATGTGTATGTTGATGTTTCATTAGGCAATGTCTGAGCATGCTGCTTGGTCTCGAACCTGTGGGCAGAATTGGTTAGCAGAGTGAAGTAAATTTTGGAAAGTTAGCCTTATAGCTCTTAATCTGTCACACAGCCATAGTTATTCCTTGCAAAGTGGGAGTTAAATATGGATAATAATTACAAAGCTTAGATTTCTTAACCACTGGCTTATAAACACCATATCTTATTATTTATCAAAATTAATTTGCAGGTCCATAATGTAAAGGTCCTCTGCCTCTGTAAATCAACATAGGCTTATTGACTTTGATGGAGCTAGACCAGTTTATATTTCCTGGAGACTGAGTGCAGGAATCTGGATTACAGAAATTCTATCTGTTTTAAAATGGTGTAGCTAATGGAAGAAAATGTATCTTTCACTACATTGTGTAGAGGTATCTCAGAGGTATGGAAGGAAATTAACAAAGAATAAACTAAGAGAAAGGACTGTGAAATAATAATTTCCTCTTCCTTTTTCAATAGCACCCTTCCTTGCCTGCTTTACTTATAGCACTCTTGGTTATTAAAATGGTGATCTTTAAAAGCTTAGCTTATTTTTCACTGTAAGTGCTATGAGTTGCTTTTTTTTTTTTAAGGAATAAAAATAAACCAGTTTCAGATCTGCTGTTCTGAGTGCTGCAGAATTTGAATCCCAAATACCAGAGAAGAGAGCTTCAATCTAAATTTTAGAAATGGCAGGGTTTTGTATGAAAGAGTGGAGAGAGAGAGAGAAAGAGAAATAAATTTACTGATTTCGTATTCTGTAAAACCTGGGCATGGAGTCTAAATCAATAATACTTTGAAATGTGAAACACAGGGTCAGACAAGCAAAATAAAGGTACTGTCAGTGAAACTGTGTGAAGGGACCAAGTAATCTGGTGCTTCAAAACTCATATTAAGATGTCTTGGGTAAATCTCAAGGGTGGGATTTTTAAAGTTCTCAGAAAAATTCCACTGATTACAGCAGGATTGGAGTTAGGCTGAAACTAGTCACTTCCAGAATGCCAAATTCACATTATTTATTCTCCCAAGACACAGCCTCCAATACCCACTGAGTCGCTATGCCTTCCCTTAAATTGTGTCTGGGTTATGAGAGAGTTTATGTATATTGCTGAGATGGAACAACTGTTCCGCTTGGAGTATGATATATTTTTAAAGAAATGTATTTTTTTCCTAGAGCGGTGCTTCTCAGATTTACCCATTGAACACCAGTGGTTCAGAAATCCTTCCTGATGGGTAGTAGGGAGCACAGCAAGGGTGTAGGCAGGAAGGTTTGGGTTTTGTTAAAGATTTTTTCATCTGCAAAGCAAGCTACAAAGTGAAAATATGCGTGAAATAAAAAAAAATCGTGAGTTACGTTTCTGATAATATTCAAAGATGAATTTTAATTAATTTATCTTTAAACTTTGTTGTCTTTGAACTTTTCTGGAGGGCTCTGTTTCTTCTGAGGATTAAAATCTTCCTGACTGCTATTCAGAAGAATAATCCCATTTCTAACTAGCACATTAGGAGGACGTGGCTGGCCCAATTTTCCCTAATATGGCTGGAAGTTTAAAAGACTATTTGAGTACTTCTTTTAACTGCAAGACCTGGAAAATATGTGATTAAATATCACTGGAAATCTGCTTAGACTGTTACCTTCTTCTGTGTAGAGGTTTAGGGTGCATTTTATTTTCAACACCTGTAAAGCCTATCCCTAAATTGGAATTTTCCAATATAAAGAGAGTTCTCTAATACCGTCCATATTAGAAGACATCAATAAGCTTTCGTGGGTGTATTGAGATACAGGTGGGTACCTGAGTATTTTATTCAAATGTATGCGGCCAGCATGGAAAACTCTGATGTGAGGAAATTGGTTCCATTTTAGTGTAGGTATGGCAATGCTGTGATTCACCTGCCTGTCGGTGTAATTATTCATGCTAACAATAAGCATAACAATAAGTGTTTTCAAGATTGTACTTTTTTAAGTTGTGCAGTGTGTATATGGCAGTAATGTGCAGATTTTACCAGTAAAAGTATCTCTCCTCTTTACAGGATTTGAGTAATAGCATATTTGGAACCACCAAGAAAAGTAATCTGAACAGGAGCTCCTTGTATGTATTATTAGTATATTAAGAAATTCATCATCTGCTTTTAGAAAGAGACTTCTGTACTTCCTGTAGGTTTCCACTCCAGTTCTGCAATATACTTACGATGAGACATTCATGTGAAACAAAGTTAAGGCAATTCAGTCTGTTTAAGTTTCTTTAAATGAAGCCTTATTAATGAAGATAAAGGAGATCCATTTAAACAAAGTGTATAATTTTAGGTGGAATAGACACCCCTTTTTACTGCAACAATAATCCAATTTTCTAATTCAGTCACTAAGATCACCATAGCATCTTTAACTAGCCATTATTCCAATCTAGTGAGCATGAAAAGTTGCATTTGCTTTTGCTCTGCAAATTGCATGTTTCCTTTTTTAATAATTTAAATGCTAGCAGCTCCTGAAAGCTTCTCTCATCCTCTGATTAATCTCTTTTGTACTGAGTCTGCACATTTACAAAATATTTAGCTTGGTTTTCTTAATAGGTTTTTAGTAGTTATTAAGCCTGGATTATATTTAGTGAAATTATACTGATTTAAAAAGTGTTTTCAGTTTTATGGTGGGTTTTTTGAATTTTTTTTTCCAGCTTGGTTGAACATTATCTTAATATTGGGGGTGGTTTTTCCACATGCAGTGCTGCCTCTCTGTTCCTTTTCCTTTTCTTTCTTATCTTCATCAATTTCTTTTATATCTCTCTCTTACTTAGTAAGATTGTGGATGTAATAAATAGAAGACACTGGAAAGATATCACCTGCCGCCTGTGGTTTTTTACCCATCCTGTGGGTTTTTTGTTGGTTCGTTGGTTTGTTTTTTTTTTTTTTTTAAACTCAGTCATTTATAGGCAGTAGGCAAACTGCATACTTACCAACAGGACTTACAGGCCATTGAGTGGCCTGATTCTGTCATTTAGCCTGCTGTCTTCAGTGGGATCTCTGGTCTGTGAGGTGAATCATATCCGCTGTCTTCTGTAACAAAGACTGCTTTAACGTTAATGCTGATGCTGTAGTCTCTCTGCAGCCTTGCTAATCCAAAGGACGATCAGTTTAAAAAGTCTGGTTTTGTGCAAGCAATGGTAATGGCATATGTAACTCTGAATACACCTCAACATTGATTGAAAAATGAACAATTGTGTGTGTGATTGAAGTGGTCTTTAACGGATACTGTTATTGCAGTGTAAATGATATGAGCAGCGATGCAGAATCTTAAGAGCAGTTCAGCATAAAGCAGAGGAAAGATGCAGAAAAATGTGGCTGTTCTTCAGTCACCGAAGATTATTTGCTGATTGTTGCAACGAACAAAGTTGCACTGAGAGTTATTTTGTTTTATGATTGCTGACCAAACGCCTGTGACTTCTGCCTTCACATAGATGACATCTCTTTATATATACTGATGTTAGCTTAATGACAGAAATTTTGGAATAAATTATTAAATGTTTGCTTTTGAACAGGTTGAGAACTTCAGAGGACACCGACAGTAAGTTTTTGATTGCTCGTCACTCATTTTAATTCTTCTCTGCAAATCTCACTTTGGTAATTCTGAAGTACAAAACCCAAAAATTTTACTATAGTTGGAGGGTGTTAGGAAAATGTTCAGCTATTGTTTCATATTGTTTCACTTTAAAGTGAAAGATTTTTTTTATGAGGACATGTTATTCTCATGATAACTGCAAAATCTTAAAAGAAAAAAAAGTCTTTTTACTCTAGTCTGCCCAGTAATGTTGTCCTTTTCAGCAGGGAGAAACTCTTCAAGATTATGGTGCTGCTTTCATCCCTGGCAGTCTGAGAGACTCCTGAGTTAAAGCAGGGTGTATGTGTGAGAATAGATTGTGATACAAAATTTTAATGTATGCTTGATCTTTCAAGTCACAGTTTGGCGTAATTCCTCTGTTTGTGTGGTTTCCCTGAAATTATGAAATCAGTGAAGGATTGAATTTATTATGAAATGGCCAATGAAGAAGCTCAAGGTTATAGTGAGGAATGACTTTGTTCCACAAAAGTAGAGCACTGGTTAACTTCACTTGTATTTGTTGCCTTTTAGTCTATCTTCCAGTTTTCCTGACGTGTCACTTAGCTGTTAGAGGCTGAGCAGCTGGGCATCTATCTCTTCTTGAGGCTAGCTGCGACACAGAAACAAGTCGCTCTTAGTCTTATCTCCCCTTCAAGCGCTGCTCTTTCTGGGTCTGGCTGTGCATAAAATGCTGCAGTGTAGAAGCACACAGCTGCAAGGGTAGTGAGTTGTGGGGCTACTCCCTAGAGCGCACCATTGCTTTGATTAAAATCCAGTTTCCCCATCCTCAAAAGGAATGACTTAGCCCCCATTCCCCTTTTCATGTTTGTTGTTTTACAACATACAAAATGCAACAATACATTGGGTTGGGTCTGGCAAGAAAGAGAGCAAAAGGGACCTTGAATCACTAAGGGCACTTGGTGGAAATGCTGGCCCTTTCCCCGATGTCCATTCATGGTTTTTAAGATCTCTTTTGCTGGAAAAGGGAATATAAGCAAGTGAAATATGCCAAGAAGAACAGTGCAATGTTCAAATATTTTCATGAAGACTCAGTTTTGATGATCTCATATTTCAGAATCAAAAGTAGTACAGTACACGTATTTTCTGAAATCTGGCATTTTGAAGGATTGTTTTCCAATAGAACAAAGTGATTTCATCTAATTAATGGAAACATGCAAGTTAATCTTGGTTTTATTAAAAAGACTTTTTATAAAACAAGGATTTTTGGACCAAATTTGATCTGGCTGTGCCTGTTAAATATGTAACCACAGAAACTGTTTATATTTTAAGAGCATTGTAGATGTTGTGGGTTAATGGGACAGTATTATTGTAACTTTGGTGTAATAGTATAGTTAATAGAATGCTTAATGACTGAGGATGGAGTTGGAAAAATCATGCCTTTGGGAGGCTGTGAGGCGTGATGGACAGCAAAGTGCTTTTAATATCCCAGAGGTGTAATTGGCTTGGAGAAGCTACATGTCCTTGAGGTTAATATCACAAGTTTCCCAGCATTTCCCTGAATAAATAAGTCATCTGGCTACATTACATTGATGACTGAAATCTGCCAATATACTGTACATTATAACATAGTTAAAGCCTATTAGTAATTCTCCTCTTTAGAATGCTGAGACAGTAATTCTGATTAATCTGTTTCATGACAAACACGGGGATGGAAGGAATTCAAAAATCATACATTTATCTCTGCTATAATAATTAACGTAATGATCCTTTAAACATTATTTCAGATATCTTCGCCTGCTTGAAAACTTCTCAAGATCTGCATCATCACTACTCAGGTAAGCAGGAGGCATCAGAATGATAGCTGGATAATTTAACAAATTAAAAGAACATTAGTTCTTCCCTTGTCATCCTCTGTGGTTTTCACTTTGCAGAGTTGCACAATTGCCCACTACTAAGGTTCTGTATTAATTCATGCCTAACACTCCAGTGAGGAAATTATGAATTATTTTCTTGCTGCTAATTGCTCCATTCCGGGTATTTCTGGCAAATCCAGAGCAGAATGTAGATAATCACTTTCAAAATATCAGTGGAAACAGTGAATAGAGCTCGATTCCTGGGGGGGCAGAAGAGGCACTCATTTGTTTATAGCTGTCACTTCCCCTCACACCTCCCACATCCTCCTTTGTACTTTCTGGAATTGGTTTCTTCAGTTAATTGGTCCTGTACTACTTAATCTGTGTTTATATACCTATGAACTCCTGGAAATCTGGCAGGGAATAAATCATTTGGATGCTAATTGCCTGCAGTCCTGTCTTTTCCTGAGCTGAATATCCACAGATTTTCCCACAAGGCTTGGATTTCATTTTTTTTCCCGGAGGAGAACTGTGGAGAGCTTGCCAGTAGATGTCTCTGTTGCCTACAGGACTTGGCCTCCTTTAAAGGGAAGCCTAGGGTAAACCAGAAGCACTAGCAGCCTCCTGAATTTCAAAAACCTGTGCTATTTTCACCGGGAATAACACCTCCTGGTTTGTAATCAGTGTACAGGAGTAATTTCTCTGACATAGTGGCATTGTTGCAGTGATTAATTTGGCTCTTGTCAGGCATGCTATTTGAGATTAGGTAGGACTTCTTAGCGCAGATGGGGGTGGTTTCCATTATGAGTTGACAAACATCTTGAGGGGTTTCCAGTGTAGGTTTTCTTTCCTCAGGAAGATCAAGATGGAATTTAGCCAACTAAGCCCAAAAGTTTGATACTAAAATCGTGTAGCATACCCTGCTTGTGCATTATTTTTGCTATCACGTGGTGCAGGCAGACACAGTTCTGTCTCTCTGCACATCCAAAAGAACTTGAATTTTGACCCAAGTTCAGCAGCTGGTGACTAGAGCACATTCCTAGTGAGGCATCAAGGGAGGACCTTGATTTTCAGTCTGTGCTGCAAAACTATTCAGGCATGTTAAACGATGCCTGTTGAATTTGGAATATGTAAACAAGCCTTGAAGTGGAGTCTGAAATGCAGATCTTCTCAAATGAGTACCTTAATTCATGGGTTGGGATGTCATGGGTCCCCTTTGCTCTCTCCTTCTGGGCTGAATAATCTCTAATTAATTTCTGCTCAGAGAAGTAATCTTAAAAAGAAGAAAAGACAGTGTCCAAGCTCTGGAAGAGTCTGCCATTGGGGCTTTTTGGTTGCTGTGCAGAGAAACACAGCTCTGCTGTTGTTCACTCTCTGCTTTGGATGCTACTTTTGTCTTCAGCCATTGAAAAGCAAAATTAGGCAATCAGCACTGTAGTGTCTGCGTTGCCTCCTTGTTCTGGTATTACCCTCTTTGTGGCTTACTCCACATATCTCTCCTGCTTCCTGATAAACTGAGTCATTGTGAGAATAAATCCATCAATATTTAGTTGGCGCTCTGAAGTTTTAAAGGTGTTTGCCTGAGAAATAAGCCGCCAACTAGGGAGGTATAAAACTGATGTTGTTTGGCGAGGAGCCCCGATGAAGAAACAGTGCTCTGTGCAGGGCCAGCTAGGATTTTCCTGTGATGCCTTGCTAAATCCCCAGCTGCTTCTGAGCCTGACAGACACAGGTGGTGAGGGCAGCTGGGGCCAGTGCATCTCATTGGCACGGTGTGAATGTTGCTGCACAGGAACAGCAGGAGGAGGAAGTAGTGGCAGCCCTTGGTGGAAGGAGGAGGGTGAAGAGTTAGCAGATGTGGTCCTTCTAACCAGGGTGCAAGGGGCTTATCCTGGAGAGCCTGTTCCCTTGGAAGAAGGGAATCAATGGGCAAGGGGAAGAGTGGCAGCTGATGCTTGTGAGATACCATGGGTGTGCAAAGAGGAGTTGCTAGCTGGGTAGAGTGGTGATCAGTTCTGACACGGGATCACACTGCAGCCTCCTTGGCTTTCTACACTACAGTAAAGCACCACCAGATGTTTTTGAAACTCAGCCAGCTTGTTATTCATTCAGTATAGTAGTGAAATCTATGTTGTTTGCAGCTGTTGAAAGAAACAACTTAATGAGACTTGCTCAGACCATACCTTTTACACCACTCCAGCTCTTTGGTGAGTATCAACTTTCTGGGTTTTTTTTTGCTTTATAAATGTGTGGCGCATTATTTTTTTAAAGACTGTGTTTGAGAAATTTCCTTGGATTAATTTCAGCAATTCTTCTTTTCTAAAAGGGATGAACCAGGCTAGAATTGTAGTCATGCAGTAATTTACGGACTTTAGGAGGTCATCTGGCCCAACTTTGCGGCCAATTCAGGTCATGTTGCTGAGGGCCTATCCAATTGCATTTTGAATATGTCTGTACACGGAGGTTCCTCAGCTTCTCTGGACAACCTCTTCCAGTGTTTGACTGACTTCACTGTGAACCTAACATTTTTCCCAGTATTTGTTGGGGTTTCCCTTGCTGTAACTTGTGCCTGTTGGCATTTATGTGATTACTGTCAACCTCATAGTTGAGTCTAACTCCCATCTTCTCTAAACCTATCATTAGGATAGCTGAAGACAGCAAAAAGGTTCCCCTTAGCCTAATACCTGCATTATCTCTCTGTTTCTCTCTCTCTCGCACACATGTGCATGTAGATATAGGTATAGGATATCCTATCAAGAAGAAAACCAGGTATTGGTTGAAAGGGCACTACTCCTATTCCTGTGCCTGATACAGAAGGCTAGTAGTGTACCAAGGGAAAAAAACCTGGGCTGTAACTACAGAAGAGTGGTAGAGAATAATATACAACTTGTTTGGAAGGGTAGTGAAATTAGTGTGCAGTATTGGCTTACAGCAGCAGAAGCTCTGCCTCTAGACACTTGAGATCTAGGTGCCTTCTTTTCAATGGGTAGAATATTTTGTCTCACAGCAACTAATTGCTGATACTTGCAGCATCATAGGATTTCTTGGGACCAGATTGCTGCAGATAATTAATATAGCTATGAGCATATTGAACATTCTAATCTTTGAAGCTCTCAGGAGACACCTTTCTAGGTATTAAATTGTCAAAAGATAATAAAATGAAGAATTAATGTAAGATTAAAAAATGTGTCTAGTTAGAGTATCTTTATTCAAGTGTCTGTCTTTTGTGTAAGACACTGGCTTTTCCATTGCTCTATTTTAAATTAAAATGTGCTCAAATTGTGGCATTTGACAGTATCTACATTTGTGCTAACTGATGGTGGTAGGCTCGGGAGCGGGGAAGGAATCTACTAAGCTGAATCCAGTTTCTCCTTCCTTATGCCATTCTTTGCCATTTTGCAGATGTAGTTATGTCATCACACTTGCCAGTGAAAACCTGTTTGTTATGAATTAACATTGCAAATAATGAGTTGCAAGAAGGAAAACCAGGTTTAAAAAATCAGTCCACTTTTCTGTTAGTTTACAAATGATGGCAACAGAAAGGTGTCTCAGCTGCAAGAGAGGAATGCTATTGCAACCATATATGGAAACAGAGTGTGACTGAGTTAAAGTTCACCAGGTTTGCTCTGCTTTGAGAAAAATGTTATTAGCAGGAGCAGAACATCTGGAATTTTGTGCAGCACAAATAACATTGGAATTTCTAGGAAAAAGACAAATCTTAGTTTAAAACACCAAAACTTCCTGTTAATTTGTTTGGCTTGTTCTCCTAGGATTCCTTTCTCCAAGGGAAGTCATGTCCTTTTAAATCTAATTTCCCTGGCTCATCGTGGCCAAGTTACCACTTTCGAAACACCTCAGCTGTCTATTTGCGTCAAAAGGTGGCACTCTCCAGCCCTTTAATTTTGTAGTCGATAACTACTACAAGCTGTGTGTGTTTGTTTGCCTTGTTTATTTGGGTTTTTTTGTTAAGCACAATTACAAGGAAAATACTGTGAGTGTTCCATGGATCTTGATTAACCTAAAACAAGTCTTACGAAAAATTCCCCTTCCACAGAAGTGCGTAAACAGAGGGAGCCACACTCAGGATATTTAAAGTTCATAGACTGGAGGTAAAATGGTAACCTTTTAAAAATAGGTACTTTTAAAGCTCAACCCTCTTTAAGAACTTAAAAAGCTGTGGCAAGTGAAATTGATTTATATAGACCAGAATACCAGTGAGCTTTGTTTGTGTGGAAGTGTGCAGGAGGCCTTAAATTCATCTCTGCTTAGAGGCTTAATACAAGCTCTTTGGACTACTTAAGTTATTGCAGTAGATCTTAAGTGGAATGTATGTAGTAAGTAGAGTAAATTTAGGCTGGGGAAGTATTCAACACAAATGAACAGTAATGATAAAAAAGCTTCCTTTTAAAGTGTGGCTTACAAAGGTATGTAAAGTCATATGTTATTTTAAGATACCAAATCAAAATGCAGTTCTCTCCTGTTTCTGCAATGTGTGACTTCTGCTAACAAAACTTCATTTTATTTAAGCCGGAGAGGAAGTGACAGTCTATCGGCTAGAAGAAAGTTCACCTATGAACCTTGATAAAAGCATGTCTTCCTGGTCCCAGCGTGGTATGGCTGCAATGATCCAAGTCTTGTCACGGGAGGAGATGGATGGGGGTCTGCGGAGGGCCATGAAGGTCATTTGTACTTGGTCTGAGAACGATGTATTAAAGTTGGGACAAGTATTTATTGTGAAGTCTTTTCTGCCAGAAGTGGTTCAGACTTGGCAAAAGATCTTTCATGATGGCACAGTGTTACATCTCTGCCTGAGGGTGAGTTCAGACCTGAAGGCACACTGGCTGGTTTAACCTGGTGTGCCGTAAATGTTATACTGCTTACATGTGAATATCTTCAGCATGGTTGCCATGTGGTTTGATGTCATCTTTTGGAAAGGAAAAAGGTTTTGAGGAAGATGTATCTCTCATTTGTAAACAGTATACAATCAGGTGTTTGTTTGTTTTGACAAATTCTTGGCACCTTTCTTCATGAAAATGAAAGTAATATATATTACATTATTTTCTTCAGGAGATCCAACAGCAAAGGGCTGCCCAGAAGTTAATCTATACCTTCAATCAAGTGAAGCCTCATACTATTCCCTATACTCCAAGGTAAAATCATCGTTTTTTAAGTATTAGGGTGCCAAAGTTCTCTCTTCTCAGATGTGTCCCAGGTCTAGTGCAGCCTTCTTTTCCATAGGGGGTTGAAATAGCTGTTGCTTAGACAGTCTAATGATAGTTAATCTACTTTTAGAGAGGAAAGCTTTGAATTTTGTCTTTATAGCTACATGAGATGGTAAAATAAGCTTCTTCATAACGCGGTTCCTTAGACTTAAGCAAGAATTGCTTTTTATACAATTAACATAAGACAATTTGATATAGCTCATTTAAAGCGGGCTGCAGTAAATCAGATTATGTTGTTTGTCCATAAACTATACTTTCTGATCAAGTGCATTGTTTTGAGAGTTATCAAACCGAGAAAGCCTTTGTGCTGCCTACCATTTGGTACCTCCTGCTGTTCAAAACGTTCCAGCAAGGGAAGACGTGTGTTACTTTTTGGTATATTTGCTTTGCATTGTGCCGAGTGCTGACTGTGAGGATGTTCACTGCCCTGCCAGCTCTTGACAGACAGCATTTATATCTACAGGTTCCTGGAAGTTTTCCTCATCTACTGCCATTCAGCGAACCAGTGGCTGACCATTGAGAAGTACATGACTGGCGAGTTTCGGAAATACAACAACAACAACGGAGACGAGATTACTCCCAGTAGCTTGCTGGAAGAGCTGATGCTGGCCTTCTCTCACTGGACCTACGTGTACACCCGTGGGGAGCTCCTTGTCCTGGATTTGCAAGGTGACTGCTAGTTTGGGGATAACTATTTGAACCCCAATGAAAAGCAATTCTCTCAAAAGGGAATTTAATACTGAGGAATGGGCCAAATTCTGTTCTCATTTATATCCTGGCAAAGCTCAAGAAACCCCTGGATATCTGTTGTGCAGCACTGATAAATGAATACCCACAGAAACACTCTAGATTGATGTAGGTGTAATGGGAGAATAATTTGGCTTCAAATACACTTAGGCTGAATGGGCAAAAGAGTAGGTAGATAAAGTGTGCAGGAACATTTCAGCCAGCTCCAAAAAACCACTACACAGTTAAAGTATTTTTATTTTTTCAAAATGTATAAATAATACAGAGATTCAAGTGTACCTATGTATATATGCACACTTAATGTATGTGTATATCTGTCAGAAGAGTATGAGCTGCTATCTATATTTTTTTTTTATTTTTCATATTAATAAATCTGTAAGCGGTTTACATAAGCTGCAAGCCTGAATGCTGTTCACAAAGTCTGGTGACTCCTTCAAAGAGCATGTGATCACTTTACTGTACATGTGTAAGTGGGAACATGGCATATCTTAAAGAGATAAAACAGTTGACAATGTTCAGAAGATGAACAGCACCCATCAAACAGTATAAACACTATTGTTTGTCATTTCTGTCAAGGGAAATGTGTATGGGTAGACAGAGACTTAACATATTTACATTTTACAGCATCCAGAAGCTGTGAATTACAAAAAGACATGCTTATTATGCAAAATAAACCTATAATTCCATCCTTGCCTTCATTTGGTTTTAGCTGCAGATGAAAAAAAATACAGAAAGAGTATGTCTTCACCATAGCCTAGTAGAATTTGTCTGAAGTTTGCTTGGGTTTATTATACAACTCTCAGCAGTACCAGACCAACTGTGTTGGCTCAAACATGGAGAATTTAAACATCTATGTAAATCTCATCAAGACTGGAACTTCAGTTTCTGTCTCAAACAAACTGAAATCTGCTCTAGTTTTGGCCTCATGTTTATCTTGTAGTTTTCTAGTCTGGAGTTTAGGAAAAGTGCAAGGGCTGCTCCCCTTGGAGTTCTAATAGCATTAATCTCTATTACCATTTACTATATAATACCGGGGCCATCTCCACATGCATATACACCACATTTTGTCTAATTTACGTCAACTGAAATGACCTTCATTGAAGAGTATTGCAATTTGGGGGTATTTCAATCACAATATGCTACTTCCATAATCTTTACAGTTGTTCACTGCAGAATATAAACTTATGATCAGTGGCCTATTGAAATGAAAATAATTGCATATCATAGGATCATAGACTGTTTTAATTCGTGAAAAAGCACAATGATTTCCTCAGATGTAAGAAAAGAGCTTTTTGGTAAAATGGTAGTATGTCATCAGTTTGGGGAAAACTGCAACACAGGTATCCGTATTCCAGTATCATAATGGAATTATTAATTGAATATGTTTCCATGGCCACACAGAAGAAAAAAAAGGAAAAACAGACCCAAGCATTTGCAAGTCACAAAGTTGTGGCTTGTTGTGTCTGTTACCTTGAAGAGAAATGTATCTGAGAGTAGATCTATTAATATCAGTAAGATCCACATCTGATTAATACCTTTACTCCAACTTAAATAGCAGTCTTACGGTTGGTCACATTTTGCTTAGTTGAGCTTCAGCATAATATTTAGTGGATTTGCATAAGCCTTCCATCTACATATAAATAAACCTCAAAGCAGCTGAAGTCAGGACTGTAATAAGTACATGTTTGCTAATACTTAATGGATTTTTATACTCAAAGTATTTTCTTCTTAACTCATGATCATTTTAGCTATGATACTTTATGATCTACAAAGAAAACAGGTAATTGCATTTTTATTAAGTGCCAGATTATGAAATCGCTATTATCTTCCTCTGTAACACACACTGTTGATTTTGTTGTAGGTGTTGGGGAAAACCTTACAGATCCATCTGTGATTAAACCTGAAGACAAAAAGTAGGTTTCTTTCTAATGAAATTATCTTTCACTTCAGATGTTCTGCCAACAGTCTGTTTTTTGTGTTTTGTGTGAGAAATTTAACGATTTTTTGCATGGTGTTTGCATTAAATGGATGTATGATGGCAATGGAGAGACTATGTCCTCCGCTGTGCTTTGGAGGACTGTGGATGTGGGGGGCTGTAAGTGTCCCAGCTCCCAACATGCGGTGAGCAGCCTACAAAAGGTGGGGAGAGTCTGTGTGACTGTGCTGGGAGCACAGGAGTTAGAAGTTCATCAGTAAATTAAATGTGCCAGTCTGGTTTCACCCGCCTGGTGGGGCACTGTTTCATGGAGTATATGGGGCCACAGTGGCTTAAGAGGATGAGGGGAGGGCCTCTGGATTTCTGATCTTTCCGATAGGTCCTAGTGGTGCATTTAAGCATACTGCACATTACAGTCCAGAGCTGTGAAATGGAGATGGTACATCATGTGTGGAAAGTTACAGAAACTAGAGATACTACACAGAGGTAGCAGCCTGCCTTCATGCATCAAATTCCAGAATTAGAACCATGGCCATTCTCCCATCCTGTGACCTTGCTCCTAGCTGGTATTTGCTGTAGCGAGAGGAGAAGCAGTGGTGTTGATTGTTGCTGTCCAGCAGAGTCCTCTTTTCTGGGGAGTTTTCCTAAACGTGCACATCTTTCCAGCTGTGCAGTGGCATCTCTGCCCCTCCACTGTCTTGTGCTCAGCTTGGCTCCCTCTTGCTCAGCTTATGTCATCTGACTAAAGGGGTGTCTCATGTTTGGAAGGAAGATATAAATATGAATAGTCTGATTTAATACAAAGGGCATTTAACTATAGAAGTATCAGATGACTTGCCTAGAACACAGAACAAGTTCATTCTGGAAGCAAGTTCTTAGTTCTGGGACCATTATTAATATTTCATTAATAAGATTAGTAATAAATGACTGCATTAATGTTGTATGAATGTCTAATTATGAATGTAGGTGTATTGGCCATATAATATTTATTTTGGAAGCAACATCAAAAGTATGCTGAGCACCTCACCGTGACAAAGTCTAAGTAGGTCATAGGACCATGACAAAAGCACAAGGGTAGCTTAGGATAGAGAGGCAGTGAGGTCAAGCATGTAGTTGTGCACTAGCAAACATTTTTAAGGTATTGCTACATATATACAAAAGTCTGGTTTGCTACTGTTCAAGTGGATTTTTTTTATATCAGTGGTACCATAAACTGTAATAGTTATTACTGAAGACTGTGGCCAGTCATTGACCACAGTACTTCACATGGCAGCTCAGCTTAGCCTCTTTAAAACAGGACTAATATTCATCTACATCATCTTGAAGCTTATGTTTATTAGTGTCCTGGATTATTTTTCTCATTAAATAATTTTGTCATGCTTACTAAAATTTGATCACACAGATCTTACCTTCAGAACTTTTTGTTGTTTTGTTTTTTATCATCTGCAAAACAGTCAAGTCCTAGTTAAAGAGCAAGTGTTGATTAATTAATCAAAACTAGCTTGATTTTCTTACATTCAGGGAAATCTTCAGAACAGCAAGTTGCAAAACTATATTGTTTTGATTCAGGGATCTAAAGGAATAAGGCAGTGAAACCGTGGATGGATTCTATAACCAGCCAGCAGATACCCAATTCTGAGAAACACTTTCTAAAACAGTAATAACGATAACAATGTAAAAGCACTGTCTTTGCCCTAATCTTCATTTGTTCATGAGAGAAACATTTCTGGCAGTAGCAAGATCTGTTTTAAGTTTTCATTTGTAGGTAAGATACTTAATCAAAACCTGTGCTCTTTCTCAAAAGTTGCTTTGAGCTCACATTCTCTTAGAAGCCTGGGAGAAAATAGATGGCATCTGACTGATGGGGCTGATTCAAATTTTAGCACTACTTACAGTTAAATTATTTATGTTTTTCTTCTTTAATTCCATTGATTTAGTGGCTCGTGTCATTACCTTGTAATGAGTCTTTTGTTTCGTGCATCCTGCATGCTGTCTTGAAATGGACTTTGTAGTGGCAAAATGTAACCTCTAGCTCTGTGACACTCTGTGACAGTGCACCGTGTCTTGTCTTTCTATACAGTACCAAGACAAAAATAACAGATCTGTTTGGAGAGTATACCTGATACGGTGACAACTCAGACAGATCCTGAGCTGATGTAAATTAGTGTAAGTTCATGGATATTTAACCTCAATTGAAAATCTGGCCATGTGCACTGCGTAGGATATCTCAAGTGATAAAATGATGTGGGTATAATGTCCACAAAAAGATTTCCTTTAAAAGCAGAAGTAATCAAGGCAGAGCTGCAGGGTCATGGCACAGTGCATTCCCTGCAGACTCCTGTACTGCCCAAATGTTGGGAAGCATTGCCTCATAAGCAGTACTCTGGATGCTCTTTTTAGCATGTACTAATTGACAAATCCACAACAAAGTCCACATGGGTAAAGCTTTCACAGATGCTAGGTGCAGAGTGTCTGTAGAGCACATTCAAAGATGAGGAAAACAGTGGGTTGAGTTTCAAATTGGAAAGAACTGTTGCATTAGGCCTGCTGAGAGAGGTGAGAAAAAAGGGTGCTGGCAATCAAAAGCCTCATTACAAACATGTGAAAAGGAGGAGTCAGAGGCGCTAGGTCTCTTACCCTCCCTTTTGAAAGCTCTCAAGCAGATAGTGATGAGCTGAAGGGTTTAGTAACGAGTGGAGACCATGTTCTCTGAAGCTACTCATTAGCATGTGTTCTGAAGAACAAATCTACTGAATATTTACCAAGCTGTGCACTTCCAGCCAAACAATTTACAGTTGAATTGCTGCCAGTAGACAAAACATCTGCATGAAACCTGCACAACTAAACAGGTGGACTGGAAGCTAAATCTACGAAAATATCCTGAATAAATGAGTTGGGCACCTCCCTGGAAAGGTGCTACTTGCCATGAAGCCTCCCACAGTCCTTTCCTTTTCATCAGTAAAGCTCTGTAGATGTCTTATTGTCTGCTTTGAGCATTTGTAGCTCTGGAGCATGCTGCATCAGCACAGTCTGTGTTACCTGCCTGCCAGCCAGCACCAGTCTGGTACAATCTGGTGGGAATTTATGGATCATAACTGTTAGGTAAGATTCTGCACAAAAGGCCATTAGCTCACCTTAATGCATCTGCTTGGGAAATAGGAAAGCTGGGCTCGGTATCTTTTTCTCCTTGGACACAAAATCAGAACTTGAATATCCAGGAGAGTGACCTTGTTTATAAAACATTTGTAGCCTTAGAAGGGACCCGAAGAGTTCAGCTGGTTCTTCTTCTGCACCAGGTCATTTCTGGCTTTACAGGTCTTCTACAGACAAGTCTTAAGGTCTTCTGAGGATGACCTTAAAAACTTCCCAGAACATCTGTGTTCAGTAGTTTGCTATCATTACTGTCTGAAAGATTTTTCCCGATTTCCTTCTTGAAACATTTCTTTCTGGTCCTATCTACTGTCGACACAGAGAGAAAAACTTCAACAAGCTCAAAGATAATCACCATCTTCTCCTTCAATTTCTTTTTATTTTTTTTTTTTTTTCTTTTTAGGTTATCCCCTAATCTTTTTGTGTATATCATGATTTCTAGACTGGTGGTCATTCTTGTCATTTTCCCAATTTATCCCCATATTTCTTGAAAGAGTTTTCCAGATTTAAATGCAGTATTCCTCTTGAACCATTGCCAGTGCTGGGTAGGGAGGAATGATTACTTCACATATGTTGCAGACAATATTCCTGTTTATGTCTCAACAGCATGAGAAAATTATCAGTCTGTCTTGTGCAATTTGCTGCACTTTGCATGGAATAACAGATCAGAGGAAGAATCAGAGTGATTCTGTAGCCTTGGAGTTAGTGAAGTCTTCTCAATTTCCTTTGCCTGCCCAAGCAAATACTTAAGTATGTTCTACTCTACTGGCATTTTACCAGACTATACGAAGGGATAGAAATGGCTATATAGCATCATGTCATTTAAAGTGTATATGTGGCACTTTACTGTCTGCCAGAAATTAGAGATACACTGAGCTTTCTGTAGTAGTTTTGGCTAATCATTGCTTTTCTCCTGTGTGAAAGGGGAGAGTGTCATATATGAAAACTGCTTTCTTTAGAGAGAATATATCTTGTTAGTGTGGGTTACAGAGAGACTTGAGAGAGTTAAAATCTTTTTCTATTGCTTCTCAGAGCTGTAATTGATTTCAAATTTTAAAATGTGTTGTTTCCACTCTGCATATCATTAAAATAAACTACTAGCATTCATAAAGTTACTTTGGAAGTGTTTCTTGTGTGCTGTGTTCCGTGATGTCTAGAATGTCAATTAAATTCTTGAGAATAATGGTAGAGCAATATTAAAATTAATGAACACTGATCTTTCAGACAACATTAAGAATCTGTTGTAATTATGTGGTACTTCTAATACATATGTGGATATAGCTTGCTTCTGTTTGTAATTGTGTCAGCTTCATTCAGAATATGCAATACACTGCCACAAATGGATCCCCTAGTAACTTTGCTGAATTGGCCTGAGTGCAGACACATGGAAATGAGCATAGGAAGAAGCCAATAAATTTTAAAGCCTTGCTTGTTAGCAGTGTACTGTGGTTTTTTTCTGTGCTGCATATTGATGTGACTAGGGCTCTGCTTGCTTCTGGCTTTCTGTTCTTAAATAAGGTAAAAGTAATTCCTCACTAGCTCTGGTTTGTTTCCAGGTGCCTACCACCAAAACCGGAACCAAACCCTTTGCTTGATGAGAATGAGCAGTGGCTGCAAGAGAGTCACTTACATTATGGTGTACGTTGTCTAAATGTCCCAGTGCCCAAATTTTCTTTGGGTGTTTTAGTAGGAACTGCTGAGTCTGCCCTGTCTCCCTTTAGAGCAACTCTGAAATGTAGCAGGAAGGGAAAGTAGTGTGGGGTATATGTAGGCTAATACTTTAACAGAACTGCAGTTTTCTTGTTCCAGAGCTAAGAAAATTATGATGTATGCTAAGCTTTGATTGTCTTTATACAAATGGCCAACATCTCTGATTTAAAAAATAGAAAACATCATCATTATTTCCCTCCCCTACAATTGCTTTATTTTGAGTTCATTGATTTTTTAATAATATTTCTTTTAGATCTGGAAAGATGGTGTTTGGACCGGCAAACCTAGGAGAAGGTGCAATAAGAAATTTCATCAAAAAGCATCGTTGTAACTCTTGCTGCAGAAGGCTGAAACTTCCTGGTATGCAAAGTAAAGACTAATGTTTAATCAATGTATAAATTTTCAAGTGCAAGGAGGGAAGGCCTAGGTGTGCTATAAAGACAAGGACCAAAATTCTGTTGAGCTGAAAGTTTGCTGGGTAAAAAACTGGCTGCATGGCAGGCCAAAGGGTGGTTGTGAATAAATCCAGTTGGAGGCTGGTCACAAGTGGTGTTTCCCAGGGCTCAGTGTTGGGGCCAGCTCTGTTTAACATCTTTATCGACGACCTGGACAGGGGTATTGAGTGCACCCTCAGAAAGTCTGCAGATGACGCTAAGCTGGGTGGAGGTGTTGATCTGCAGGAGGGGAGGAAGGCTCTACAGAGGGACCTGGACAGGCTGGGTTGATGGGCTTCAGCCAATTGTATGAGGTTCAACAAGGCCAAGTGCCAGGTCCTGCACTTGGGTCACAACAACCCCATGCAATGTCACAGTCTTGGGGAAGAGTGGCTGCATGGTGGAAAAAGACCTGGGGGTGCTGGTCAACAGGTGCCTGAATATAAGCCAGCAGTTTGCCCAGGTGGCCAAGAAAGCCAATGGCATCCTGGCTTGTATCAGGAATAGTGTGTCCAGCAGGAGTAGGGAAGTGATCGTGTCCCTGTACTCAGCACTGATGAGGCTGCAGCTTGAATACTGTGTTCAGTTTTGGGCCCCTCACTACAAGAAAGACATTGAGGTGCTGTAGCGTGTCCAGAGAAGGGCAGCGAAGCTGCTGAGAGGTCTGGAACACAAGACTTATGAGGAGTGGCTGAGGGAACTGTGACTATTTAGCCTGGAGAAGAGGAGGCTCAGGGGAGACCTTATTGCTCTGTACAACTACCTGAAAGGAGGTTGTAGTGACGTTGGGTGTTGGTCTCTTCTCCCAAGTAACAAGTGATAGGATGAGAGGAAATGGTCTCAAGCTGCACCAGGGGAGGTTTAGATTGGACATTAAGAAAAAATTCTTCACTGAAAGGGTTGTCAAGCATTGGAACCGGCTGTCCAGGGAAGTGGTTGAGTCACCATTCCTGGAGATATTTAAAAGATTGTAGATGAGGTGCTTAGAGATATGGTTTAATAGTGGACAGGTACGGTTGGACTCGATGATCTTAAAGGTCTTTTCCAACCAAATGATTATATGATTCTAAGCAGGCACACTCTCTCTGTGCAAAGGTGGATGTGAGAATATTGCTCTTTTACCTTGCCCTTTTGCCCAGCAGCTGTATAAGAGTCGGAGCCTATCAATCTGATGTTAGCATTCAGCACGGGAATGTCTACCCATTGAATTGTTTCCTTTGCTTTGCAAAGTGGTAGCTCATTTTCCCAGGGTCATCACTAGAGATAACATCAGCAATAATTTTTAGAATGAGAAAGAGTAACAATGTAAAAATTGGCAATGCATTAGAAAGGGAAAACTCACCAGGTTTCCTGGCCCTGGGATGAGGTCCTATACACTGCAGCCATTACTTCCACTGAGCTGGATTGTCTGTTGTCCATGTTAGACTCGATAGAACATGCTTCTGTCTGATGTGAGGCAGATTTAAAAGACAAAGCCAAAGCAGATTGCTATTCTGGATGAATTTCCACCCACCTATTTTTTCCTAGGGGAAAGCTCCCACCTTTCAGTGCCTACATGGAGAAAAAATTGCTGTTTGATTCTGAAACAGAATCTGCAGCATTACTGTTTTTCATTATTTGTGTCTGTGGCAGCTAGAGATAATAGAGGAGAAAATCAGCTGAATGAGTACAGTCAGGGAAGGTTCATTCCTGTCAGATCATACAATTTTGGGTCTCCCCAGGGCTCTCATCCCCCTGGCTCTGATTTGCCCCACTGCAGATTTTCTTCCTCCTGGAAACAGCCAACAGGCTGCCACCAGTCACTGGGTTGGACGCTGCCTGGGTGCGTACGTGCTTTTCAAACATTTACTTGGCTGCATCGTTGAATTTGTTTTCTTGCCATAGATTTAAGAAGAAGTGACTACACACTGGAAGGGGTTGGTCCAGCCTTCGAAATAGAAATGGAGACAAGCGCCAGGGAAACTGATGATGCAGACGAGCCTTTGGAGTATGACACACGGTTGTGAGGCAGTGGCTGTGAGCAGAGCACATGTGTTTGCCTGATCGAAAACCTCCCCCTTATCACTGACATGGGTCAGTTCAAAAGAACAAAACACAGGTTTCTGAGTGCAGCATCTGTCTGTCCTTGACAGACCCCATAGGCAAGGAATAAAACAAATAACCCCCCCACACACACCTTTATTAACTCCCCTTCAGTGCTCTTGCGCTGGTCTTTCTCATACAGCTCAGTGAATTGCCAGGAGCAGGTCACCCCTTAGCTGGATGAACTGTCTCATCAGTGCCTTTTTTTTTTTTTTAAATGGGGATTACGGTTCCAAACTGTGCTTTCTTAAGAAAATTACTGTGACAAGCATATTTCCAAGGAGGAGTGATTTGATGTTTCTCTCTCTGCCTTTTAGTAAATAACTGAATGTATACACACGTGCAAATCATTCATTTTCAGAGGCAGAGCCTACTCAGCCGCATGCTCACTTCTCTTTGGGCATAGGAAGCTTTCCAGGAAATTGCAGAAATGTTACTTTCTCTTTATTGTTGATTCTGATGCAGAAACAAACCAAGAATGTGTGTCTAATGAGTTAGTGGTTTAAACAATAGTCACTGATATAGCAGGTAAACTGAAAAATTTTGTGGAAGCTTCACCTGAATTCTTTTTGCATACCAAGAACAAGTTCAACAATGAAGGTTTAGATTATTGGACCCACATTTTGAGTTGATGAAACTGGTAGATCTATGATCTTTAATACAAACATAAGGAATAACCTTGAACGTGATTCAGCTTTTAACCAGGACCTGCCTTTCTTTATAATATTTTAGCTTCACAATGTTTTGAAGTTGTAATTGGCAACAAAGATTTTAGAAGTCACAAAGGATAATATGTTCTGTTTGGTATTTAACTTCTTGTCAATGTCAGCTTGCATGTAGGTCTTTTGTCAAACAGTGGTGTGATCGTATGTGTGCTTTTGCAGCATCTGCATCTGTTTCTATTGATGTCATCTGATTTCAGTAGAAATTCACAAAACACAAAAATCAATTATGTGCAATATGATTTTTCTAGAATAAAGATTGAAATGAAGTGCTCAGCAGAAATATCTCTGATACAACTAGTGTTGTGTTACAGATCACATCTATCATTAAAGCAACTTTGTACTTTTGTACTGAGTAGAAATACCTAATGTTGAAATGTAAGTCAACAGAAAAAACTTCATACTTGAAAAAGAAAATAGTATTTTCACCACAGCTAATAGTAAATTTTAATATGTAAGAGTGCTATTTGTTATGACCTATCATTCATTTGGTATATTTAGAAAATGTCTATGTACACATAGGAATCAGAAACTGTGTGTTCCCAGTTTTTATATTGTTTATGATATAGATGATAACTTTGAAGTAATCACCTGCAGTACGTTCAGCTGAGATGCCTTCAGTTCCTGAGAGCATCATGAAGAAATTCTTCTTGCTTTTTATCTTTTAAAAAATAGTTGTATAAGATTATTTTTGTGGAAAACCCCCCCACCTTTCTCCGTATTAGATTATACTATTCACTTTGAAAAAAATTTACTTCCCTTTGGCTTTTTTGGAAGCAATTCAATGTATCAGAAGGCTTAACTTGTCTGTGAAAAAGATTGCTTAATTGCATATCTACAGAATGATGGTGCGTTTTGATCCCTTTGCTGGTAAGGTAGTAGCTCTTTCAGTGATAGTCTTAAAATTTGGTTTTAGGACGATATGGGCTTACATGCATGCATATATACTTTATAGACAGAACTTTCTCTAAAGGATCTCTAACTGCTAGTATGCCTTTAAATTCAGTTAATTTAAATGACACATGAATAGTTCTTTAAAGCCAAGGACAACTGAAGTCCTGCCCTGATAGTATTGGGTTAGCTGTCCTAGCTGTGCTCCCTCCCAGCTTGTTATGCACCTGGCCGGGCAGGAGAAGCTCAAAAAGTCCTTGAGTAGTCTGAGCACTACTTGGCAACAACTAAAAACATCCGTGTGTTATCAACATTCTTCTAGTACTAAATCCAAAACACAGCGCTCTGCTAGCTACTATGAAGAAAATTAACTATCCCAGCCGAAACCAGGACATTACCTTCAGTCATTGCCATGAATTCTGAATATATATATATTAGACACAAAAAATAAACTCCACACTAGGCTGGGCTTGAGTACCTTTGGTTTCTTTTAAAGTTTTGAATATATGCACAAGTCATACATCAGATGATCTTTTCTTGACAAGCCTTCTGTTGCCTTCAAGAGTGAGTGGCTTCTGCATTCATAGCAATACATGTGATATACAGTGTATAGCTCAGTGTAGATTCATCTTACTCCTTCTTGCTATGTACCCATCAAGGTACATACTACCTTCCCCTCAAATTGGGGATCCTTGAAAGATATTAATCTGTGTTAAAATATAGTTAATAGAAATGTGTTTGATATTTAATTTTGCTCAGTGTGAAGTACCAATGTGATGAAACAAGAAAAGGAGGCATTTTAAATTGTTCCATTATATACTTGTATCCTAGCACTAATTCTTCCATGCATGGAGACACTAAGTTGAAAAATTTCAGTGATTCTGCTGGTTAATTAATTTTGCCTGGCCTTTCTTGTTGCACTTTTTTGGGAGGGCTGATTCACATTTCACTAAAATGTAAATTAGGGTATTTGGGTAAAGACCTTCCTCCCTCCAACTTTGTCATAGTTCAGTAATAAATTATAATGAAAATAATTTTTAAAAGTTATTTTTATGTCTTTTGAGTTCTTGGTGTCTGTCTTACTACAAATTCTGTACATTCTTTGAATTGTCTTTTGATGTCTAAATACTGACCTCAGTAGCCTGTGCCCAGTGAAAACATGAAAAAAACCCAGCAGCCTTTAATGGGAACAGCAATAAGCCCCATACTAAAACTATGGTGCATGTGGCATGAAAGATAAGCAGGACAGGGTTCTTTCTCTAGCTGCTTGACAACTAGTGTGGAAGAGGAAATCTTGCGTGTCAAACCATAGGTTTTTCTGATTATTAGTTTCAATGTTTGTTTTTGCTTAAAAGCACATTCAGGAATTTATTTTATACTTCTGGTGGGTTTAGGAAAAAGAGTCCTGCTTACTTTGCTCAAATAAGTCAGGTAGTACAGTTCTGAAAAAAAATTGAAACAAAAGTATTTATAAGCTCACATTTTAATATGACTTTAAAAGAAGCTTACTTCGGAATTCGGTTGAGATTACTCAAAGCAAAATGTGTTTCTGGCAGCTACTGCATTGGAGATGTAGCTTAAACATATGAAAAATATTCAGAAATTGCAAACCTCATTCTCAGGAAGGCTTTTTTTCATTTATTTTATTCATAGTTGTGGTGTATTCGGGGTTATTCATTTATTGTTAGTGCAATAAAGACAGAAGGGATATTACCTCTGTATTTTCTAGAAATGGATTTGTATTTGTTGTGGTTCTGTCAATCTATTTCATTCTGTTTCAAAAGAATAAAACCACATTTTCAAAATGTTTCTGTTCTTGATGGGTGTAGAATGAAATAATGTTTCCAAGCACTAAGGGATACAGATGAAAGTAACATACAGAAAATAATGCAGTTATTTTTATTTTTAATCTCAAGATAATAAACAGGTATTAATTCTATATTTATAATGTGGTTTCCAGCTCTCCTTTTGTTTTAATGGTGTAGTAGCATTAGTTTCTATTGTTGTAGTCAGTATGCTTGCAGCAAGAATATTTCTACACCTGCCCCCTAAGTAAAAATTTCTTTTTACAGAAGCAGAAAGTAGATACTTTATGAGATGTTGTGTTTATTTATTAGATCATAATTTATTAGGTGTTCAATAAACTTCGGATTTTTTTGAGTTGAGATGTATGCTCTCTTACTAGAAACTTGGTAGTTACTAAGCCAAATCACTGGTGCAGATTTAAGAAAAGTAAATATCACTTTAATATGACAGTCATATTTTTTACTTTAATTCTAGATCTGTGATGTAAAAAGCCTGCACAGCCACTAGTGTAACAAGGAGCTGATATAAATGAATGGCGTGCCATTGACTTAATTGTCAAATGTGTTTTTTATATCAGCTATGTTTTATATCTGTTCTGCATGCTTAGGATACTGATGCCAGTCATTCTGCCTGAAAAAGTGAGCTCAAAAATAAAGAAATGCCTGTCTGGAGTGGCCCAGGCCTTCACATCAACTGTCATCACAGTAGAGTTGTCAGCTGTTTCCTTGTTATAAGATTTGTTATTGCTTTTCAGCTTTTCCTTACTGTATTTGTTATATTTTGAATTACTCCGGAAGACAGTTTGATTCCCTAATTTATGGTAACTGTTGCTGGGGAAGAAAAATTTCAAACTAAAACCAAACAAAAGCTATTTTTCTCTTTGATACTGAAGAGAGTGTAAATAGCTGCAATGCTCTGTTCATTTGGCTACTTGGCATTAGTTCTGTTTGCAGGGACAGAGCAAATAAACTAGTGTTTTAAAATAACCTGGGTCCATTTAGATGTTGGTGTTCAGTCGTGATAAAATGCTGAAGATTAAAGAAGAAAAATCAGAGGAAAGTCTGCAGAAGAGTGGTGACTTTGTTGCCTGAAGAAAGTCTGTCTGTGCTCTTTGTGTCAGGGATTTAGGTAGATGGCTAAAACTTTCCATTTCTCAAGTTGTCATTGAACAAATATGATTTGGGGTTTGGCACTGTGCAGGCAGTCCAACATACTATGGCTAGCAGAATAGAGGAGGGGAGGAGAGGGGAGGAAGAGGAGAGGAGGCTGAGGCGCAGAGAGCAGTCTCTGGCTTCTGAATCTTTCTCCTCCTGTTTTTCCTGACTGAACTCTCATCCCGCAGAGATAGTGCCAATGTCGTCTCGCTTCTGTGGTCTGTAGCGTGAGGGAGGATCTACTAAAACATAGAGCATTTGTGTGTACTGTGCATCCCAGGTGGTTTCAACAGGGAAGTGTCTCACCTGGTGATGAAAAAAAGAGATGCTTCTCCTCATTTGACCTCTGCTGTGAAATTTGAAGTATTACCTGACCTCTGAAAATGGCTGACCAGCAAACTGTTGTGTCACAAGGACTAGGACAAACTACTCCATCAACACTGAGCTTTTAACCTCACAATACATTGGAGAGTGAAACTTGGTCAGACTGTGAGATCCTGCCCAGGAAATGAGAAGAATATTCAATTTCAGATAACCTCTGCAGAGCGACTTGGATTAGTAGCTGGCCTTGTATAACCATCTTCCACAATACAGAGAATGGATTTCAGCTGAGGTGACCAGTAAGCAGAATGTAAATGCTGAGATTAAACTCAAGCTGTATACTTTGCCCCAAATCAAACCAGGAGCTGACCTCACCTGAACCTGCAAGCAAAATGAAAGTGTTGGATCCAACTGAGCTCAACTGACTGTTGGACAAAATGAAAGTAGGAAATGACCACAGATTATCCCAGACTGCACCCACCTAGGGAAGGAGATTTGAAATCTTGTGTTAACCCCTGAAAATAGGCCTACAGCTGAGCTTAAATAGCCATGACACACAGAAGGAGAGCTAACTGTGACCACTCTCAATCCTCAAGAAGCACAAAAGGGCTAGCCTTGACCTATGAGGAACCCTAGCAGAGTATAGAGGCAGAATATGGCCACAAAATAGTGAAGAGAGAAAAGACCTAAGATGGATTTCAGGTATCTTCTATGCATCAAATTCAGGGATTGGAGAGAGGGGGCATAAACCTAGAGGTCCCAATTGCACAGCAACTAACCAAAGAGAGCAAGGGAGGTCCAGGGTGGTCTTCAAAGACTCCATAACAGCAAAAGAAAGCTAGAGATGGCCACAAATACTTTAAGGTTGGCCTCAGGTGGCTCTAAGGAAATGTGGTTTGAATTAATTTCAGATGACCTCTGGACACCAAAGGACACCAGGCTGACCTCAAATGATCATTTGGGGTAACTAATTAGAATTAAGGTTAATCTCAGATGACTCCCATGTAGGTTAACTGCTTCTGAATTTCACTTCATGTAACTTGTGGAATAAAAACAAAGGCCAGTGTGACCCTGGGCAATTTTTGGGGGTTTAAGCTGACCTTCAATGACTCCAGGCATCAAAGGAGAGCAGCATTGACCCCAGATGACCCCCAAGCAGATCATTGGATATCATGTTGTCTTCAGGTGATCCCTTTTAGCTAATTTACAGCATGTTGACCTTAGATGAGCTCAAACAAAGGCCAAATGGACCTCAAGTGACCCCCCCGTAAGTAATTAGAACTCATGTTTACCTGAACTGACCTGTGCCACAACCACGAGGGTGGACCTCAAATGACCCTACAGTGAGTGCTGCATTTCAGATTGAACTCAGATGACCTCAGACAGGAAACAACGGCTGTGATTGACCTCTAATGTCCCCTGGGCACCAAATGAGGGCCAGGTTGACCTCAAATGACAAACCAAGCAATTAATTTGATCTCAGGTTTACCTTAAATGACCTCTGGGCACTGAACAAAGGCTGCGCTGACCTCACATGAACCCTAACAGGCTATCTGGTTGACCTCAAATGAACCTGGCTGCCTAATTGGATCTCAAGCTGACCTTAAATGGTTGGCCCTCTTCCAAATGAAAACAGTGTTGACCTTAAAGGACTCCTGTGGAGGTAATTGGATGTCAAGTTGACTTTAGATGATCCTGGGCTCCAAACAAGAGTCTAGCTGACCTCAGACAACACCTTGCATATAACTGGATCTCATGATGATGTCAGATGACCCCTGCCCTAGAAAGGTTAATTGCCCCTCCGGTTGACTTCAGATGACCTTATGGCAGTTATTTAGCCATCAAATTGACCTCAGATGACCTTCCTGACTAGCTGTGGTAACCTCCGGTGATCATGGGCAGGTTAATGATATGGGCAGGTACCTGGATCTCATGTTCACTTCAGATGACACTTAAAGCTTCTAACTGTATCTCAAGTTGATTTCAAACAACCTCTAAGAAGGAAATGGGGGCTTATGATTGGCCTTTAGTGACCTCCAAATGGGTAAGTGGCTCTCATGTTGATATCAAATGATGTCAGGTTGCAGAAGCAGACCCCTGAAATGACTTCTAGGCAGCCAAATTGATTTGAAGTTTGCTTCAAATGACTCCTAGGCAGCACACAAGGACTTTGCTGATCTCAAATTATCTCCTCGTCAACTGGTTTCATCTCAAGTTAACATCAGATGACCCCTGAAAAAAATATGAGGCCTGTTTTCACCTTGAATTGATACTAAGGTAGACCTCAGATTACCCCTGTGAAATTCACTGGATTTAAATTAGACATTAAATGACCTGCTAGGCAGGAAATAAGGGCTGTGATTGACCTTACATGACTCCTTGCATAGATAATTGGCTCTGAGGTTGACCTGAAATGACCCCTGGTCAGGCAATGAGAGCTGGCTGACCTTGAATGACCTCTCTGCTGCTAATTGCATCTCACATTGACCTCAGATGATCTCTGTACAGCAAATGACAGCCAGGACTGTCCTCAACTTATATAAACGTAGATAGCTCAGTTTGCAAGTGTCCTCTGAAGTTCATTGAGTCCAACTCTCTACACAAAGCAGTTAGATGGTGTTGCTCATGCCCATTCCCAGGTAAATTTTGCTTTTCTTGGCTACCTCTTCCAGTGTTTGACTACTCTTGCTTTTTCCCTTAAAAAAGGTTTCCATGTATCTCATTGTAATTTCCTTTCTTTCAAACTCTGTGTACTCCACCTCTTGCTGTGGGGCTCCTAGAAGACCCTGGCTACCTTTTCTGCTGGCTTCACACCTGTCTGTAAATGTGTTTCTGGATGCCAATAGCTCTGATTGCCAGGCAATGCTGCACTGATGAGGCAGGTCTGATGTCAAGCTATGAGTTAGAGGCTGCAGGTCTGGGTCTAGCCAGGCATGGAGCAAGTGCAGGCAAAAAGCAAGCCTGAGGGCCTCAGCTCCCAAGAGAAGAGACAGGGTCCGCCAAAAGACTCTTTGTCACATAGCTCTTTGTCGCAGTTGTCTGATTCCAGGTTATGCGCTTATGTGTCAGAGCAGATGCAGCTTACTTAATACAAGTGAGGGGAAGAGATCAGAGCCTGCTGGCGAACTGAGGGCCCTGACACCCTTTTTACCACAAAGGTTCCCTGTTAACTCCTGTTAGCTTTTTTGTTCACGAAAAATGTAGAATCCTTTGTTTTCACTAAAAACATCAGGTCCTTTTCTGCAACGCTGCTTCTCATCAAGCTGGCCTCTAGCCTGTTCAGCTGTATGGACTTAGTCCATCCCATGTGTACAACTTTGCAGTTGCTGTTGTCACAACTCCACAATGTTCCACGTGTTTTCCAACCTGTCTTTGTCTGTCAAATAGCTGGTGCATCAACTACTTGTCTCAATTTGTCATCCTACATTAACTTGTTATGAGCACACTCTGTCCAATCATGCTGGTTGTCTATCTGAAATTTTACTTAATTTTTGACAGACTTCCTAACAGCTCTTGATCCCAACCTACCTGTTTCCCCAGTGATGTGAGCTGAGGCCGTGCAGCTGGGCCTGGGACCTGTAGATGTGAGGCAAACTGGAGCTATGGCTGACTCCAAACAAGCCCTGAATGGCAAAAGAAGAGTTGTTTTCTGCAAAGAACCACCCTGTGCCAAATTGAGGACAGTAGTTTACTTCAGGTGGCCTCTGGTCAACAAAACATCGGCAGCACTTAAAATGAAAGAACCTCTGACTGATAAATTAATGTAATATTTGAGCTCCTCTGTATTAAGAGGTGAACAGAAAGAGAGGACTCATGCTGGGCATGAATCCCAGGCTGCACTCAGTCTCAGGTAACCACTTCATAGAAAAATGATGAAGTCTTTCCATTTCCATGGTTCTTGTTCAAGACACTGCAGTTGTGCTTGACTGCAGCTAGCTGCTCTGTATACAGATGTGGCAGGAACTGATCTCTGTTAATCCCAAAGAGCAAACTGTATCTCACAGTAGCTGCCCATTACTGGTAGCTGTGTGGAGAACTGTATCAGTATGCTACTTCAGAGAATGTCAGATCACAGAATTTGTCAGTGTTTGATCTCCACTGATCTCCTCAGCAGAAGACTGAGGTAGTATTTGGGCTGAATATATCTTTAAGCATGAAAATTTTCATTTGCTAAACTTCATTTACCTCCACTACCGAACTGTGGCTCAGTTGTTGACCTCAGATAATCCCTGAGCAGTGTATGTAATAGATAGATTGATATCTGTTGTGTCTGATCAGCAGTCTGGAACAATAGTCAAATTATGCTGATCTAATTATATATAAAGTTTTGGGCAGGTGGGTTTAATGGTATGTCTACATATGAAAATAGGTCAGCAATTGTCCCTATTTGGGTCCTACACATATTTCTTGGGTATCATTAGCATTTGGACATCCTGGTTCAGTGAATTGTATCAGCAATTGATATTCATTGACCTTTGAGCCGTAAACTAGGGCAGGCATTGACCTCCGGCTACTCAGTGCTGGCCACAGATGACCTTGGAAGGTCCAGTGAGAAAAGTCAGTGGGGCTTTGTGTGATCACTGTAAAGATGGTTAGTGATAGTTTATTTCAGCTAAACTGAATGCAACTATTAATTTTTACCAATGTTTCCTGAGTAATAAATTGGGACAGTAATTGAGCTTTGGACTCATGACTCCTGAGCCCAAATGTGGGACATAGAATAGTATTTAATTTCATGTTGTTCCTGAATTATTAACTGAGGGAGTAATTGACCTCATATTGGTCCTTTGATTTGGAGAAGTAAGTGACCCTCTTGCATCCTAAGCAGCAAAACAGTGCAGTGACCCAAGTGTAGTCTGTATCCATTATTAACCTCACTTGACTCTGTTAGAAGAGGTAGTGGCTCGATATGATCTCAGTTAATGTCCCCCCTCTCACATCTGAATTTTGAGATTTAAATTAGGCCAATATGTTGAAAGTAAATGATATCTGAAGAGCAAATGGAGGCTGGCAGCTACTTCAGGAGAGTTTGAGCACCAAAGTGTGTTGGAACTTAACCTCAGATTTCTACTGACTAGGACACGTAGCCTGCAAACAACTTCTTATGAACATGAATAGGAAGCTGGACCAGGCAGCTGCAATTCCTGAAGTCACCCGCTGTGGCAGGCCGTCTGATGACTGGCATGTGGAAGCCTGTCCTATTCTAGTGTCTCACTGCAGCTGGAAACTCAACATTTCAATCTTCTGAACTGAGGACATGGCATTCATAGTTACCTATTAAAGACATTTACACAGTTCTTGGTAAAAATCACACCTAAAAGAAGCCCACAACTTCAGTGGAGCCAGGATTTAAACCCAGACTTCAGTGTCCAAGTAAAATGTCTGTCTATCTAGCCATCTAATCTTCTCTCTGAACCTCTCCTGCTGTTTTCGTCTCCCTTAAGATCCACTTGGATCCATAGCTTTTGAGTATTATCAGAACTTCCAAAATGCCTTTCATTCTGTAAAATAATTCCCAGCAAAGACACAACATCTAAACCGGCATATCTTATTCTATCCATCCTACAAGGTAAGAGTATCAGAATTATTTAGGTGTTTTAAATACCTCTAATAGTTTGTGTCTAATACATCCTATACAATCCAGACAAAATCTTAATGTATTAATATCATATTGTTTCCTACCAATCTGGACATGAAATTAACTTAGTATTTGAATGATAGAAGCATTTGCTGTGAAGGTCTGCACCTTCTGCTTAGTGCACTGAATTACTTTCCATCAGGTAGATTCCTCAGAGCTAAATATAACATGAGTATTTCTGGTAGGATCACTGAGGTTGTGTACTTCTTGTTCCCTTAATTACACAGCAGGTCTCATTTCTGTTATCTAGCCTGCACAGGTACCAGTGGTCATCTTTTGTCAGCTGAAACTGGCCTTCTTGGCTTGTGTGGGCCTACATGATTCTCTGGATTTTTTTTGATTTCCAGATTGAACAACGTAACAGAACTTTTCTGACCACTGCATATTCTGCATGAGTACAAATGGCCTAACAGTAACAGAGCTGAGCCACAGAAAATCTCAGATAGCAACAAGCAAAGATATTGTCCTTTGCTGCTCCTTCATCATTAGTCTAAGGAACCTCCACACATTTCAGCTACAACTATGACAGGTGATACCTGCCAGAAAGGTTGTTAACAGTACAATCACAATATACACAATGACAAACTATTCCATATTACAAAGAACACCAGCCCCAGCTTCATGCTAACTTATATTTGTTACCTTGCTTTGTAGCAAAAATTGAAATGCTTTTCTCTTATGCATTCCACAATATGCAAAATACTTTGCCAGATGTCTTGCATTGTGTGATATGCTTTCACCCAGACAGAAATAAAAGTTTCTGCTTCAAGTCCCGTTAGAAACTCAAACTCTCTTATGTATTATGGACTTGGCTAATCCCTCCCTGGATGTTTAATATTTCCTTTGTTTTAATAAACTTTCAACTCTATACTAACTTTATACTCTCAAGTATACTCTGATGAAGTACAAATGTCTAGCTACTGGGAAAGACTTAAGGTCAAAATTGTGAAAATATGCCTCTCTCCAAGTTAGACAATTACCCCTCTTCACACGCATCATCAAATCTTGTAGTTACTTGACTCCTAGAAGAATACTACAATCATAGGGCATAGATCACATTATTCTCACTGCAAATGTGCCTGTGCAAAAAGGCCTACTACTGTGCACTAGCACGTGGGGCAGTGTGTGAAGGGGAGAGTTTGGTAAGGCTTAGGATAGAAGACTGGTATTCCCTCGGTGAGCAGAGCTAAGGTGATGGAGTTTGACTGGAAGTATGCCAGACTTGCTTTCTTCATTTAGTGAAATTCTAGCATGGAATAGATATTGATCTAAAATTAATAGACTTTCTGGAGAGCTACATAGAGCTCTGTTGTTCAAATTAAATTTCTGTAGACACATCTATATTACTATCCTTTAAGTACATAATAGATCATTATGAAACAAATTGGATAGGCTAAGTATCAGCACAGAATAGATTTGCTGTCTTTTTCCTCTGAATGAATGTGTACGCTAATTGGAAACCTTAGGGATCCCAAGAGAGAAGTCAGACAGCTGGCTGTTTACCCTCTGTGTGCCAGCAAATTTCAGATAATTACTTTCACCTACCTACATTCTTGCTTTCATTTAATTAATATAACACAATTATTTATGTGAATAAGGATGAAACTGTGCTTTTTGTGGATTTTAAATGTAACAGTGTTGGTCCAGATCCATGGAAGCATCAAAGACACTAACACAAGAATAGTTGTAAGTTTTGTACTTTTCTCCATCAGCGGTGTTTGACTGCTAGGAGGAAGAACTGGAAACCAGCACGTCAGGGATGCACAGATTTAATTACTGGACAGCCACCATTGACTGCCATTAGGTAGGCATCAGGCCTTAGTTTTCTTAGGGCATGGCACCTTCATAATAAAAGGCTTACTTTTGCATTACTTCGTAGTTAATGGGGTATTTTTTTGAAGCCTCTTCTAGTCTCTAATCCTATAGCCTCCCTTAGCAAGCATAGAAATTCAACACCAGTCTCCTTCACCTCAGTCTCAGATTATTACTCTTACCCACAATCTTCATTTTACATGGTTCATGCTACTATTTCTCACCTTCTGTTCTCTATCATGCACTGCTCTCTTGTTCTTCTGGAGCATGATCTGACTGAAGGTCTGCTTCTAGCAATCTTTCCCATAACTCACTCTCTTTTTACATACTTCAGCAACTGTGACCTCACCCCTCAACTTCTGCCTTTCATTCCCTTATTTATCTCACTACCACCCTTCTATGGGTTCTAGTCCTGGATCCTGTCTGAACATCTGAGTCTTGGCCTTACTCTTGATGCTTTGGGTGGACCACAAAAGGGAGCAACAGCAGGGAGTCTTTGCCTCACCTTGGGAACACATCCTCAAAACAATAAACACGTGAGCAAGCTGCTACTGTGTTTGCTGCTCTGTGGTATTTGTTTGAAGGCAAACACAAAGTTGTTTGCTCTTCCTTCACAGAGGTCTAAACTACTGCATTTTTATCCATGGTCTGAAACCTCTGTAGTCCTTTCAGGAAGCAAGCTGAAACTTTTTACCACTATGATAACATTTTAGCTCTTCTCTCAACAGCCTGTTTTCCTAGAAAGCCAGATGAAAGGTTTTGTAGCCAGAAATGGGCCACTATGTTGTATGGGTTGAAAAAAAAGGGATGGAAATCTTAGCAGTCAGAGTCATTGCCTTTGTCTCCTCTGGGACCTCCCTTGAGATGCCTTTTCTCAGCTGTTTCACTGGGATTGCTGTCTTCCAGTCAATATCTGCTGTAAGTGCTATAACTCTCATTACAACAAGCTCATTACTATTTTCTTGAGCAAAGTGAACCTTAACTCTCTCTCAGGGGCAGTGGCAGAAGGACCCACAGGCTCCTGTGAAACAGAGAATAATTTAACAAAGGATCTTCCCTGCCCCGCACCCTCCCC
>NW_009259307.1:907420-912525 GCF_000687185.1 Egretta garzetta
CAGCCCCCTTCCCCCCAATGTTCCAAGCGTGACCTAAATATTAAAAAACACATGTATGTGTTAGTTTGGCAGGTATCAAGCATCCTCTCTGTGTCCTTGATGGAATGGTGTGTCTTGAACAGAGTCCTTACCACAGGTAGTCTGCCTACATGACCTTCTCTTTGTCGAACCCCTTAAACCTGAAAGGAGCAGCACACACAGATCCTTCCAGGGCATGAGGGTAACCTTCACCCCCCGTGAAATCTGCTTTAATCAGTTAAGCCAACACCCTAGGAATACACAGCAGAGTACTCATACACCAATCTTTTCATGAACCTCCCACATGCTTTTTAGCTACATGTAATTGCTTCTTTCTTTCTCTGTCATCTTTCTTACTCTAAAATTGTTGTAAATGAGACTTAAGTACTAAGATGGGCTCTTCATGCCTGTAAAGCAGGAGTGATACCTAGTGTTCTTTGTTTCCTGCCGAAAACTGGTAAAAATCTGATGTGCTCTTCACCGCAGATTGCATTTCAGTGCTGGGGGAGGCAATTCCTACACTCAAGACATTTATAATACTATGAAGTGAATAAATTGTCTTCTGTTGGTATCTCTGTTCTTTAAAGGTAGGCAAACTAAGCATCCACCTGTTTGTTGAAATAATACAGGGGGCAAAAAAGCACATTTCCAAACAAACACATACTATTATCTGGCAATGATTAGCCTTCTGATTTGCTCTGTGTTTATTTGGGTGCTAAAACATTGTGTTCTATTTTTTAGGGTCAGGCACATTATTTGCACAGCAGTTGCACTCGGCTTCCTAATACTGCTGCTTGTGTGAGGTTGGGCCTGAACTATGAGAAACCTGCATTACTTTTTTTCAAGGCTCATATCCAGTAGCTTCTTGGCACCACATCTACCCAGCACTATTTACATAACCAATTACTCCAATAACATCAGTTTGGATTTTTGTTGTTCTTCTTTTCTTATAAATAAGCAGACTCAACGGCACACACAAAAAAGAAGAAACAACAAAGAAAAAATCCTGTCACAGGGGTTTTTGGAGATTGTCATGCCTGTTGTTACGAAATTAGATTATAAACTGAAAAATCTGCACCTGTGTTTTGCGACATTCACTTTGGGGTACAAATCCCCTCCTCACGGATCAGTCCACCTACCTGCCTGAGCACAGCAAGGGAGTCTGTGGCCCAAGGGCTTGTAGCACAACTGTGGAAAGGGAAATATGGGCTTACAAAGAGATGCCTCCCCTCTTCTCCTCAGAAAACTGAAATCAAGGGTACAGCAATGACATCTAATTGCAGCATGAAGGGTCCACAACATGGAAGAAATTATAGACAGTGCTGGTGCCAGCTTTCCAATTAAAATTTGACAGATCTTGTAAAATTACCGTTTCCTTTAGCAAGCATCTGTGTTACTAAAAAAAACCTCAAACAAAAAGCCCGACAACACCACCCCTCCCCAAGCCTCAAAACCACTACAGAAGAAAAAGTCCTTATTGATATTTACTATCCAATTCAGGAAAAGTCAAAAATATATGGAAATACAAATAAGAAAGCAAAGTGAGTGGGAAGGAGAAAGGAAAAGATCTTTTATTTCCAGCCCTACAACGTTAGGAAGTACAGCCCTGCTGTTAGCTACCTCCACCTGAATCCAAACCCTTCTGTTCTGTAAGCCTGCTGTTTCATCCAGGGATATGCTAAGGTAAGTCTTCTGAAGCGGTGATATAATTACTGTAATGGTGTGAGGAATCAGGTACTTGTATTTTCAGATTAATTTAGAGCAGCAACTGTCAAGGTAGTTTTTTGGAGAAGCTGAAGCTTATTGCTTGGCTAATAAGCTCTGAAATGTAGTGCATAATACACAAAATAAATAAATCACTTATAAAGAGCAGCTGGTAGTGTGAAAAGCCTTTTTTCGGACCTGCACCTCATACTAGAGCACACCTAAAGTTGAGGTTTGAGACACAGTAGTCAAGGCAAGTTTAGATGCCCTGTGAGGGCAGACCTGTAGCTTGAATCCAGCCTGAGGTCCCAGGCGGACTGAGCTTTTGACAGGCTTCTTGATGTCGGTAACGTCTCCAGGGCCCTGTGACTGTCATGGCTTAGCAGCTGCCTCCCAGTAATTCTTGGTATTTGGAATAATTACATCCCCTTTCTCTCCTTGGAACAGAACTACTGGTGTTCCCTTCACCCACAGATTGCAAAACGGCTTATAGAGCTGCAGGAAGCCTGTTCTAAATATTGTCAGTCACTTCAATTTTCCAAGCTCAAGCTTACGCAAGAATGTTTTCTGTTCATGATGCTCTCTGTACCAGTCTAATGAGTACAGAGAGAGCTCTATATGCTCACTTCTTGCTATAAATATCCACTATTTATTAGATACTGTGTTCTATTTAGTTTTCTCTCTTGAATTTGCAATTGCATGCATTTTACTTCATTACCTAGTGGAAAGTCCAAAAATGCAGACATTAACTGGTTATTTCTGGCAGTGTGCCCTCTGCTCAAATGATAAGGTACAAGGAGTAATATCACTTCATCTTCTCTCGCTGTTCTAGGCCATGCTGAATCGGAACACCACAGTAAAGAGAAAGACTCCTTCTCCTCCATCTTAATCCCGAATTCCAGTCCCCACCTAGATGTTGAACTCAGGTTAGTAAGAAGGATGGATTAAGGCACCGAGCTCCCATGCTGACTACATGAAAGCTTTTCTTTGAAATCCACCATTATCTGAACAGCTCTGTTAACCAAACCTATTATCCTTCTCCCTTGGTTTTCAAGTTGAGAAAGGAAAAGCAACTTCTTTAATGGCCCACAGATTGATGATTAACATTTTACATGTCCCTGCTGGTAAGTAAAAGAAACTGCTTTGTGGACAGTGAAAATGCCGGAGAGAAGGAAGCGGGAGTCAACTTGTGTTATTAAGTTGTACTGCTTCATTAATCACAATCTTTTTTTATTGCATTGCTCAAAGCTAAATCCATTCTACTTCTCGGGAATGGGTTAGATCAAAACCAAGTGCTCTTAATGCACCTTTGACATCTGGCCGAGCAGCTGGCTATCTGCTAATATTGCTCTTAAGAAATGTCAGGAGCCACATTTACTGTGACCATTCTAGCCCTTCTGATTTAAGCTACTGCAGAGGGCAATGAATTACCTTAAAGGAGCTCCTCTGGAAAGCCCTAAGTTTTATTCTGGACCCCTGCCAGCCTCACTACTTCATGAGTATGAACAATCAGACAATTGAACTGATTTGACTTTGCCACTCCTGGAGTTTCATTGCCTTTAACCTTGGGATGTAATGATGGTAATGCCATGCTAAGTGCCTCTCCTACCAGGGGGAATAGGGTTTGTCGGCTCAAGTAGGGCACCCATTCTTGTTAGCTGAAAACTGCACTGATTTGCAGTGAGAGGGGAAATAGATTGAGCATGATTAATACCACTTTCAATGCAGCTTATTTTCTTTCAAGGCTTTTGAAGGTGGGAAGTGCCCAGATGTATTTATTTCTTTTTTAATTGTAAGCTCATTAGTAAACAAGGCTGGGCTTAGCTTTTTTTTTTTTTTTTTTTTTTTTTTTTTTTTTTTTTAGCTTTTTTTTTTCCCTGAGAAATTCTTTGATGTCTACTAAAGACTCAGTGATATCAGCCTTAAAACCTTGTACCCTCCTGTCTCCAGGCAGAGCAGTGATGACTTGGTTTGATTATGGGCTGCATTAAATATGGAGGCAATTGTTCCTCTCTGATGAAGGTGCTGTGAGAGGAGAGTTTTCTTTTTCTAGCAGTGGAAGGTAAAGAAATAAGAGCCGGTCAGTGAAACATTCCATGTCACATCAGGGAAGACACTACAGAGTCCTCAGTTTTCTAGATCCTATGTTGCCTACTTTCTTGCTAGTGCCCTCTCATGTTGTTGTCTGCATCCGACTCTCTGACTTAGAAAGAAGCTGGGAGACAGGATGAAGACAAAACTGAACAGCAGTTTAACAGTCTTTATAATAACTTGGCCCTTCTCCGGCTGAAGGCTTTTGACAGTTGCATCAGCTTCCTCTACAGATGTTGTGGTCAGAAGAGGCTGTTGTCTTCTGACCAACAGGAACCGGAGACTCCTGTCTATCATTGCCCAGGTTATTGAGAAGGAACTACTCTGCTCACTGGCGCCTCTGAAGGGACTATATGCTCTAGGGTCATATTGCAACCTAAAAGCTCTGAGTGATATTTCCTAGCAAATCTCAGTGTGGGAGATGATGGGAGCCTGGGTTAACGCGTCAACCTGTGAACCATATGCATTCACTGCTGCCATTCCCACAATCAATAACACCCAGCAAAGCAGCAGAGTGGATGCTGGTGACCTGTGAGACCTTAAATGCCTGCAGCTGTCCTCATCAGAAGGTGAGGACCAGAAACAGTATTCTTACATTTCAGTTAAAGAGAAGAATGAAAGACCATTGGGGACAAATTGGTCCAAAAAGCACGGCCCATCTTTGTCCACTGAGAGAGCAGAGAATGCTGGGGAACATCTCTAAGGGCTGAGTCTTACCAGGGGGAGGGAGAGATGCTGCTCCCTCCATGAGCTAGAGGCAAGTCCAGAAGCTGAGTAGCTCTGCTAGCACAGTGCTACACTCTGGTTAAGAATCCTGCCTGACAGTGGGACATACCGAGGCACAGAGTTGTAATGTGTCAATGGGCAGTAGGTGGCTTTTGTTGAGAAGGAGGGAGAAATTTCCACAGCAAATTTACACCTCTCTGGCCTCTCTCTGTTGCAGGGATACACAGATAATGCCTCTCAAAAGTCTACTGTCTCTTATCAAACAGCAAAGTTTGTTTCAGGCTTTTTTGTAATACAAGTTGAACCTCAACTCTGCAAACACTCATTGGTATCTACTCCCACTTGGCAGCTACTGAGAAGAGTCCCAGTCACTCATGGAAGAAGCTTCAGGGCAGTTGCAGATGGGATGGAAATGTGATGGGGACACTATAGTGGACTTGATGGTTATCTGCTCCTGTTGGAGTTAAATGGGCAGAGCTCATTGTTTCAGGGAGGTTCAGATTCAAACTGAAATGAATAAGAACCACAGAAAATTAAACCAGATTTCACTGAGAGAGGAAATGGGG
>NW_009259307.1:912700-917714 GCF_000687185.1 Egretta garzetta
GGTGGGGGGGAAGGGAAGGACCTTCTGGAGTATTTGGACTGCTGTAACAACTGAACTAGAGTGCAAGCTCCATTTTCTTGCTGGACTTCATTATCTCCCTGTTTGACATCGACAGCTTCACACTACTTCACCTTTTCCATATTCCCCTAAACTTTACTAACTCCCTACGTCAAACATTTGTTACAGAAACGCGGTACTTTCACTGCGTCCTCTATTTCTCATCAACATATTTCAGCAGAGCAGCTCTCCAAATGACAGCTCTGCATGTAGAAATGAGCTCAGTCACACACAAGATTTTGCAAGAACACAGGGTCCGATTCATTTCACCTGCATTCAGTTGGTTAGCATTGTGATTACCCAAAAAAGGACATGAAAAACACAGGGAAGGAAGACCAGTGTTGTGGCTTATTCAGGAATGTTGCACAGTGTCCCTGAGGCCTTGATGAGCCGAGCTCGGAGCTGACTGAGTTAGACAGCACACTCAGATTGTCAAGTTCTGAGAGCGAAGTGTCAATTTTGGAACTTACCTAGGTGTTTCCATGGGTATCCACCCATAATACCTAGCTGCTGGGGCTGCAGCATATGCATGGAGGTATCCAGCCAGATGTGATGGAGAGAATGTTTCTTCTAACGTTTCTTTTCATTTCAGGCGAGTGGTGCAATACAGCCCAATCTTTATGGGCTATCAGGGCTGCAGTTAGAAGTAGGTGACTATGAAAATTATTTGATGATGACATCTAAGTTTCTTAAGGAGTAGAATTTAACACAGCTTCAGTGAATGCTATTTCAAAGCCTTCTGTTTACAGCTCCCTTCCAAGGCTAAAAACCACTGCCATGGAGCAACAGCACAGATCAATGCACTGAATGGCTTGCGTTTGACTTGTGGGCTGGAAATTCCTGCTTAAGCGGGAGTTCTCAGTAAGTAAGATCAGTGACAAAGGGCCAGTGTATGTGGTGATGAAAGATAATGAGATAAAAAGTTTCCCACCTGCTCTGGATGTTTCCTTGGCATCATACCAATCTGCAAGCTGTTTGGCCACAGGCAGATGCGAAACAAAATTCAGCAAACAACCTTCACAAGACAGAGGTGTTCTTTTGTTCACTCTCTGGGTTTGTGCACCCAGTGGCTGGAGTCTGGACTGCAGTGAAAGGATTTTTAGTTTTAACAGGCTGAATTTATGCAGAAAATCTAGAGTGTTTGGTAGCAGCTATAAATACTCCTAGCCTGCCATTATTTTATTTCACATTTAAAAATATATAGTTTCTGTATGCATTTATTCATGTAAATTTTATACTCATACGATGATTTTCTGCCCTCAGTTCCATCACTGTCAAATAATGCTTCTGATTTCAGAGTAACTATGGGTTAATACTCCTATAAAAGGTGCTCTTGACTGTCAAATACGTCAACGCTTCCCTGTTTCATGTGCTCCTATTTTTCTGCAGTTTACTTACTAATGTTTTCTAAGGGAATCTCTGTGACCTGTAAATACACTATTATTATTTTAAAAACTATATTTAAACCCAACATGATGATGGTGTTTGAAGCATATGATTGCATGGGTGCTTTGTCTACTTAAACTGCAGTTTCTAATGGAACAAACCAGATTGGTCCAATGTGAAGCACTCCCGCCTCCACCTCTTTGCTGGAGACAAGATGAAATAAATGTTTTTACTATAAGTTGATCTTTCCAACAGAGGGTAATGTGTCAGTGACTGACTATGTTGCAACGCTGCTCCATATTGAAAAGGTTACAGCAGCTCAAGCAGAGGTCCAAGTTCAACACAGTATTGGAAAGAGAAGCTCTTGGGAAACAGCCTAAAAAGATACTGGCAAAAGCTTTTAATGCCCCAAACTCAGCTAACAGAGACCAGCCATTAGCTCAAGTGGATCGAGTCTGTACTTTTAAAATAGAAGAGTCAGAGTTAGTCTCTGTGCTTTTGATGCAGGCACTTGAGGGACACATTTTTGGTCACATTTGATAATAATGAGTTGTATATGACTGAAGAAGTTTAAATGGAACTTCTGTGTTTGTCTTGCGTGGTGTGTGTTCTGAGTCCTAGTCTTTCTATAGAATACCATAAAAAGACATACTATTTTCTTTTAAATTTAGTGAAAAAATGCATCAGGTTTATATAATTTTTTATTATCTTTCAGTGCAATATTCCTCACAGGAAAACTGTGCCCACAAGAGAATTTTGTTTGTCCCTGGAAGAACACTAGATATAATACTAATTGCATTTTTTTTTACACTTTTGACTGTATATGCTTTTATTAGCATCAGTCACAAACGCCCTCAAACAGTTTTTGGTGAATTAACATCTCTGCCTGTGGGCTAAAGGTTCAACATCTCTGAAAGTGCAAAGCATATTTTGATTGCACTCACTGAATGCTTTCAAATTAAAAGAAAAATAACACATTTGGATTTCTTATTTCATACAAAGATTTTCAAGTCTATGGGTTTGGGTCAGTGATGTGTAAAAAGTATGGTACCTATGCTTCGTTAGTGTTTGGAGAAGGTGTAAATGGTGCACGTTTTAGTAGAGCTGGATATCCTTTAGCATGCAGCATTGAAGGTTAGGAGCGATAACTTTAAATCATGATTTGCCAACAGCCGCAGCTTCTCAGCATGCTGTTTCAGTGATGTGACAGGATTGCAGGATTTTCCCTTACGGATGAAAATGTTGTTACATTTCAGACTAACTTGCACAGAACAAGTCACTCAGAGACACTGGAACGATAACTCACCTTGGAGAGAGGCAGAGTGGATTTCATTAGTAACCCAGATGGCAGCAAGAGAATGAGGTAGTCATTGCCAAGACAGTACGGGTTTATTTGATAACATCTGGAAACCTTACAGTAAAGATGAAGACAGTGCTTATACATGAAAAGTGCCAAGAAGTAGATAAATAGATACACATATGCCAAATCATCTGCTTGCCTAAAGTGACAGGAGTAGTCAGTGATCAGAGCCAGCATTCCCAAAACACCGTGTTTAAACTTCATGTTGTGCTCATTTTCCAGTAGGCCTCTCAATTAGCTGTATAATGGTATTACCATTTAGTTTGCAGACAGAAAATACTAATTTCTTAGAGCGGCATGTTTCTGCAAAGCTTTTGGCTGGTAAAATGTTCCACACTTCCTGAGACTGCATGGTTAGCTACATTCAGAATGTTATTTAAGCACATGTCTAACCTTAAGCTCATGGAGGAGGTATTGATTTCTTTGGATAGGGTATGAGCTTAAAAAGCACACACAAGCTAATGCCACTGACTCTCCAGGGACTCCTCAAAAGCATGGCCTTCAGTCTCCTCTCTCTTATAAGGCAGTGAGGGTAGGGAACAATGTGAATAATATGGTGGTAAAGGACCTTTAGAAGAGACAAAAAGAGGGGAGTGCCCCTGAAATGTACTACTTGGCTTCTTAAATTACCCTAAAGTAGAAGCCATGGCAGTTCAGCATCTGTAGCAGGCAAATACATGGGCTGAGGAGAAAAGGGAGAAATCTTCTATTCCCCTCCACATCTGCTGGGAGTGTCTCCAGAAACATCGAGTATGAAGCCCTGTGCACAAAACTATTTTGTAACTTGGAAAAAGAAAATTAAGTTTCCTCATCCTTTTGTAGTGAGAAGATAGGCGTGTTGATTAGGGCAGTGTGGCCTTTTAAAGGAAAAAAAAAAGTAGGATGAAAGTAGGATGAGCTGTCTCCTAAGATCATCAGCTCCCCGTCAGCCTTCCTACCTCCTGTTTGATATCAGAGTGCTCCTGAATGCATGGCCTCAAGAAAAAGTTGGGGGGTCAGTTACAAGCCAGTAAATGAGAAAACTAACTTCCAAGCCAACGGGAAATTTTTATTGGTAAGAGAGTAATACCAACATGTATTTCCTAAAAGTTCAGTGTTTGGCCATCAGCTGTCACAAGGAAGCAAATGATATGCTAAATCTTGCCTATGTCAGACACTGAGTCATCTAGAGGAGTGTCACAAAGCTTATCAACCGCTACCGCATTTTTTGTGACACTGTCTTTGTAACTAAATGCGTTTTTGAATGCCAAAATGCAACAAAGCCAGGGGGAAAGACAAATGCAGTTTTTAAAGCCCTCTGATGAAGACTTGTTTTAATTTGAAGAAATTCCAGGCAAGCTCAAAATTACTATTAGTTAATTAGTTGAAATGGAAGCATATTACACACCAGCTTTATTAGGACAGGGCTGAATCTGCTGGTCGTTTAAGTAGTCTCTTAAGCTCCTAACTGCAGTTACTGTTGGGATTTTGAAGGGAAATCACAACACTCATTTCTAAATTACTGATGGTGCCTAACCTTTTTACTTTCATACATGCAAATTTCCAGGCTTTCATACGAAGTATGTATGTTACACGCTTAAACTCTCCTATGGACACCTGGACAGCCAGCACAGTTACCTTGGAGTTGCCCTATGTTATCCAAAATGTCCATATACTGGGGAGAGCTATGAGAGACCTGAGACCTTGTGGAGCAGGAGGCGGAGGTAAAGTAAGGTACCCAAGAGCAATGCAAACAGGACCAACCCATCTCTCTGGCTAACTGAATTGACCCCTTACATGTAGAACACCTAGATAAAAGATTTGCTCAGATTTTTTAAGAATCATAGCTACACACACAGTTTTAATGCATGGCTGTAGGGGGAGATTATGTTTTTATTAGCCCATTCAATATAATTGGAATAAAACCCTTCTGGGATCAGAGTCCCTTCATCAGGACTAAATGAAGTTCTTAAGTCTTCTGTAAATCTCACTTCTCTCATATACACAGACCATTAAAGTTACAACAAAACTCCTGTGTAAATAGGAAGGTAAGCAAATATTTTCCAGGAACAGAAGCATGGCCTGTAACACAAAAATCACAGCTGCCTTCTATAATGAATAAGCATTTCACACCTGCAGCAGAACAAATCAGTCTTTGTCCTCTCAAACCAACCTGCAATCCAGCTTTCAAAAGAATTTTTTGAAGATTTCTCTTTGGGCTGGGAAGTGAGG
>NW_009259307.1:917729-923172 GCF_000687185.1 Egretta garzetta
GGAAAGAGGCGGAAAAGTTGCTTAGTTAGATTTTGATTGATCCAGCACCAGTGCTGGACTATTTTTAGGGTGTTGATTGCATTTCATGAAACAGTTCCTGTTACAAAGATGTTGCTCAAAGTGTGTGGTAAGTTATGGTTGAATACATCTGTGATACATCATGATCCAGAAGGCTGCATTTGCATGGGTTTGTAATTAAGTGAACACCTGTAAGTATATAATCCTTCTGGGACTGACAGCTATTGTTATTTCAGGTTGTTTTGTCTAATATGTTTCACAACCATTTTTCTTGAAAGCTTATATTAATCCATATATCTCTGAGAAAATGTAATGTACAAAATGTATACAATAGTTCATACACATAGGAGTAAATCTGTTGTGGGCCTGGGCACACTGACATTTACACTGATATTTAACTGACACAACACAGTAGTAAGCGATGCCCTGTAAGGCTTTCATAAAACTGTTTCAAAATAATGTTCTACTTGTCTTTCCACAAAGTGTTGATCACTGTGCTATTTGCTAGCCAGAACCTATGAAAGTTTGGTTTTGTGTTTCAGGAAAAGTAGATATTTTACTAAAACTTTGTTTCACAGACAGACTAGAAAGATAAGGCAGTCTTACAATATCAAAGACAACAAAAGAATAAGGAAACATGAACTACACAAAATCTGTTGATAATGTTTTAAAAATCACTGCTTCTGATTTTCTAACTGAAAAAGAATACAGGTTAGTATAAAATGAGTACCTCTGACACTGACACTACATATTTAAATACCAACAGCATATTTGCAGGGTTCCCTGTTTTGCAACATGTAAATACAATAGTCCATTTATTTCATATGGCTTGTAAACGGTTCATTTTCGTGATATCTGAAATATAAATGTTTACATGTGAACTCCCTATTAAATTTGTCAGAAATTATTTCAAATGGGTATGAAAGCTCCAAATGAGTCTTAAATATCTAGGACTTGAAAATCTAATCATGTTACGCTTCAATTACTGCATCTCAGAACCCAAACTTCCTTGCTTGCATTGCGATGCAAGAAACATTTAAACATACAGCTGGCTTTAAGTGCTATAAACATGTGCTTAGCAGTTTGCAAAATGAGGCCTTTAGATATTATCTTTTTAAATTTACTTCTGCTTTAAATTTAGGGTCCTAAAAATGAAAACATAGTGTCTTTGAAAGGTGCTACCTTCAGCTTCAACAGCTAGCATTTTCTGTTTCATCCTTCAGTATTAATTATTACTAGACATACACAAACTTGAAAAAAATGTGATATTCATAATTTATTTTAAATACAATGTCTTCTTTTAAATAAATAAGCTTCTGTTACATTACTGTGCAGTCTGCCTTCATGCAAGTGTTTCTTGTGTTGTTTTGCTTTTCTACTAGCTGAGGCTTTCCCCCAAATAAATAGAGAAATAAATGAATAAATGCAATAATTTGCATATTCAAAAGTTGCAGCCCTAATTTAAATTGCAAAACAGATCCACTTTTGGTGCATTGACGGAACAACATGTTATACTTTACTTAACCTGAAAATAAGAACAGACTCCTGACGTTTAGGTTTCTGTTTTTACCATTCTCTTTTGGAAATGCATACACCATACCTTTTCCTGACAGATCCAGGTAATTTAAAGGGACAGTGAAAAAAAGTCACACAACAGAATTTATTTTCTTATACAGGTTTTTTTTTTTTTTTAATTTTGCATTAAAGAAAGGAACTTCATCAACATTGATTGTCATTTACAGAAAACATTCAAAAATCATGTGTGCATTATTATGGAATGCTAACAGTTTTGAACTAATAATTTACAGGACATAAAATAAGACAAAAATCTATTACATTCTAAAGTAATATAGAACCTTTTCATTTGACAGGGATGCTGGTCCTACAAAATTCATGATAAAAAATAAAAACCTCAACGGTCACTTTCTAAATGAATCAGGCTGTATTTTTACTCACATACACATAAATTAGGTCAGTTATATTAAATAAGGGAGAAAGATCAGAAGAAAATTGTGGATGTAAAAATCCTGGATGAACTCCTGGCTCCATGGAAGTCAATGAGGGTTTTTGCCATTGGTTTCAGTGGAGCCAGATTTTTAGCCAGTATGTCATGGTTCATTTGCGGTTTTGCTTTTTGCATCTACAAGCCAGTTAAGATACATCATAATTATTATACAATTAAGCTAAAAAAAAAAAAAATCACTGTTGACTCTCGGAGGCATTTGATTTTAGAAAGGAAATTTTATTCAGCTTTTGAGAATGATTAATTCTGAGTGTTATTTGTATTTTATTTGATTGGTTTTTATCACACTTCTTGACAGGCAATGCAACTTGTGTGTGTTACCAACAGTGGTAAGCATGCTTATCAAATACCAACCAACATACCCTCAAAATTCAAATCAAATTGGTTTACAACAATATAGCTACAGCCAAGCACCAAATAGCTGAGGGCTTGGAGATCTGGGTCTTAACATCTCATTTCACTCTAACAAAATGAACTGGAAGTAGGATAAAAACATTAGATATTTGAAAGTGGGAAGTATATGAAAAATCAGTTTCTCTCATAATCCTAAAAGCAAGGAAGCATTGTCAGGGATATTTCAAAAATATTAGAAAGTTTTATTTAAATCTAAATATCTATTTTAATTATGTTTTTCTTTTTAATAAATTGGTAATCATAAAATACTAGCCATTAAATTTATATTGGAATGCCGGAAAAGCATCCAAATACTTTGTGTGTTATTTATGCTCCTGCCTGTGTTATTATAGCTGTTGATAAATTGGACATAATTTCTTTTTCTATTATGATCTTTAAAACACGTATTTGGTGAAGGTCAGTTATGGCTTCGGATTACAGCTAATGAGTGACCTGACCTCAAATTTGAATAAGAAATTAAAGGCATACAAAAATATTTTGCTCATTGGAAAGAAAGAAATGTTTCTATTAATATAATTCATGCCAGAAGGATTCATAAAAGCCATATGCTGTAAGGAAACATTATTTGCTTGAGCAACCTTTCTTCAAATTGTATTAGTCAAATGCAGTCTGCAGGTATTAATACAGTACTCACTGTACAGACTCACTGGGATCATGTTTCATTGACAGTCCCATCTTTTTTTTTTTTTTCCCCATTACAAACAGAAGTATACACTAAACATCAACGGCTGGTCAAAAGGCTTTATCTATTACAATCAGTTTCCATAAAAACTGAAGAGTACATTACACTTACAGGAAGCAAGTACATAATTTGCTCTTTGCTGTTTTTCCTCTTTAAAAAAAATCGTTACAAAGTCTTATGCTTAAACAGAGACATAGAAAAAATCAGTGTATTCACTGTCCCAAGTTATTTACAGCAAAAATTACAGAGACAGCATACATAGTATCAGACCTTCCACAAGCATATATTAAAAGTAATTACATTTGAAAAAATATTTTATTTGTCTTCTACATTTCTACAATACATACTCAGGTTTCTTTCTTCTTGTTTTGTTTGTTTAGTTTTTAAGTAACTTTCTTTAGTGTTAATCAGATGAGGCAGAGAGTGCAGCTGTAAAATAAGGGATTTTGTTGCTATTCTGATTCCTATTTTATTTATACCGTCCATTCATTACAACCAGAGTAATTAGTTTAACATGGGAATTATCTCACAGCGATTAGCATAAATCTCAAAATACCCCATGCATTTGATTTAGCTGTGTGTTGATAACAGCTTAGAGTTCGGTTGTGCTTTATTTGTGGCCACAAGTACAATCACAGAGCCGCTCCCTGTAGCCTACCAGAGGTCACATTTGCAGTCACGCAAGAAGCAAAGACTATCACGGCTAGTTCACTTGCTGTGCTACTCAGTGGCTTTTTAAGGGTAAGTGCACGAATAAATCCCCATCTACTGCACGAGAATGTGTGGTCCACACTCTGTAGGGTTAAATGATTATTAGCATTCCTTACTAACAACAAAACACCTTTTTTTTGCCTGATTCTGACATTGAAGTGACACATTAAAAAAACACAAATGTAGTGCATCTGAATCTGAATCCCCAAAGTCAACAGCCTAATGTAGTTACTTTGACTTATTAAGCTGTGTGTCTAATCAAGACAAGTATAAGTGCTTTTTTTTTTTTTTTTTTAATTTTTTTTTTAAAATAAGCTGGTTTTATCTGGAACAGTCTTCAAGGTAAAGCCTGTTCTTTCATATTCTTTGTGGTTGACCATCTGGCCCTGCTTGTTTTTCAATGCAGTTGCGTTCTTGTTGCCCAAATAAAGGACCAACGTGATCATAATATTGAACACTAGGAGACATTATTTAAATTCTGTCCAGACAGAGTTTTATGTTGAACATACTTTACTGCTGCCAACATACAGCCATAAACAAGGGCCTCAGCCTCTTCTTGAAGCACATACATTTTTCTCAACAGCAGTATCTTCGATCACAAATTAGCAGCTCTATCCAGCAAATCCAACAAATATGCAAAACCACTGTGATATCTACATTAGATGAATTTTTTTCTTTGTTATTGTACAGAAGACCACGTGCAAAGCAAACAATTTCTGCAAGTACAGTTACAAAGAAACACTTACAATTTATTTATTGCTGCTATATCCAATGATGTTTTCTTTCACTCTCCTTACGCGCTGTGCTTGAATTGTGAGGATGATGAAATTATGTAAATGTAGAACATCATGTTACTGAACTCACCATGAGCAGTATTATCCTCGCCGCCTGCAGTAACACCCAGGAAATATTTCTCCTTTCCCAGAGCATTTTGTTCATTGCCTTATTCTCTCAGAATAAATGAAACGCAAGGATCATTTGGAGGACACCGATACATCTGACACATCACTGGACCTTTGGGCTGCCTTTTTATGAGAGTTACTGATCTGTGAGCTACCACTGTAGAAATTTTAGGTCTATTCTTTTCACAAATGGCATTCATAGTTAAGTGATCTGCTGCAAACCACTTCTGAGATGGTAAATTACTGGGGTGCTTGGCTCATTGTCACCCATCCTTACTTGCAGGGAAAAACACATGCAGGGACAATACAACTAACTACAAGATTGAGAGGAAGAGGAGGAAGGAGCCTGCTTCCTATCTCCTGGGTGGAGCTTCCCTTGCAGGCTGCAGGTAAGGATCAGCTTTGAGAGAGAGCAAAGATGAATCATGTACCACTCCAGGTCTCATTCATTAGGAGCTAGGAGTAAAAGGAAAAGGAAAGAGAGGCAAGGTCCTCTGGCCAGAAGACTGCTCTTTTTAATGGGCAGGTGTCATGCTAAAAGAATTTCAGTCAATTGGGCATGGCTGCCAGCAACCTGAAAGATTGAAATTCAAATTGCAATGGGACAGCTGGTGAAGAATGTGATTATGAAAACCTTGATGCATAGGTATGTTGGCCTCTCCTTTCCACCTTTTGAAGTTGTCCACCCGTCTT
>NW_009259307.1:923200-926169 GCF_000687185.1 Egretta garzetta
ACTGTGAGAATAGGAGCAATGATCATACTCGGAGCTGAGGAAAACCTCTTGGTTGGAGACCTGGAATTAGCACAATGACTGGCAATATAATCCACTGAAATTTGTCTTTCTGTGTGTGTTCTTGAAATGATAGGTCTATAGAAAACATGTGGTGTAAAGCTAGGGATAAGCAAAGCGCATTTCAAAATTCTAGGAAATGGGAGTATTTTTCACTAGCACAATACAAAATAGGGCCATGTTTGCTTGACGTGAGAGAATAGGACTGGTCATGCCATAGAAAAGCATTGCTACAGAGGCCTGGGGGTAGCTATGATTTTGTGCATCCCTGAGAGGAAAGGATAGCTGTTAGCCACTTCATGCTACTTGTTTTTTATGATAATTTCTCCATGTGGTAACTCAGCATAACTGTTGCTGTCATTGCTGACATACTACCATTTATTCCATGTCTTAACCTTTCTTCTTACATGCCTGCAGCAATTCTGAATATGAGCTCATATTAATGGTACCTAAACTCAGTACCTTTAAACTGCACTTGCTTTTGTCAGTTGTCTAAATTCAGTAACTCGTACAAAGCTTGCTTACATTTTGTTTCCAAAAGGACTTCAGCGTCACAAACTGATGGGTCAGGAGGGCTCCACTGACTGTGAAACAACAGATGAAGTGAGTCCTGCATCAAGCTGAGGAAACGCTGACAGTGAATTCAGTTTATACCAATGTTACTTCTAATCACTGGCTTGAAAGCCTTGTCTGGGTCGCGTTCATTTGGGCAGCTCAACCTGTGCCCTTCAAAGCCTCTAACATTCTCTTCTTTATTATCACTGTTATATTTAAATAGCTATTTTTAGTAATGAAACATCCCTGAGTGGCATACAGTGCAACATCTGCGTCAAGCAGTGATTGTCATTTACAAAGAGTGAAACTTAAAAAGGAAAGAAGAGGACTGGGTCTCCAACACACTGTTCCTAATGGATGTCAGAGATAGGAGTTAGTTTCTAGAGTGGAGGCAGAAAGTGCTGGGACAGGTTGGTAGGTGTAAATACACTATTTTGTCATTGCCAGGGAAAAGCAAGCTGTTCTGTCTCAGGTTTCCATTTCATATGTACTTAGACATAACATACTTGGACAAAAAACTTTCATGTTTCAGTTTGATCTTATTGCCCAGTGCTATATTCCTGGGATGTCCAACAGACAACTCTGAACAACTCTTCTGGAAACAGGACAATCAATGAGGAGTCAGGAGGAAGGAGGATGGGGAGAGCCTGAACATCTTTCAAATGTGCTTCATAGCAGAGCTTTAGAGGGGGTGAAAAAGACAACAGGGAAAGGAGACATCAGCTGCACATCTCTAACTGTGCTGCCTGACCAATTTGTGAGACTGCTGCAGTCTTGGAGCAGCTCCCTCAGCCTGGTGGTGGGAGGCTGAGAGGCCACCGCACAGGAGCAGCTTTGCACCCTCTTTGTGTAGAAGATGTTATGTCAGAAATCCCTGCAAACTACCCCGAAGGCAAACGTACACTTGTGCAAGCTGCCACCATGAAAACCAACAAAGAAAATCAGATGATAAAGCTCATCTTCATGGACAAGACTGGTACCTGCTCCACCTGGAGCACCGTAACCTGGCACAGGCATCGAGACAACATTGGTGCACAAGGTACAACAGGCAGAATAAACTCATCCCTGTGAAATGGAGCTGAAATGAGCAAAAGGAGGTGTGAAGCAAAAATGTTAAAAAGCAAGTATGAGGATAACATCTGACTTGTGCTCTGCAAAGCTCGAAGGGGACCTCGTAACACCAAGGGCCTCTGACTTTATGAGGGGTTGAGCACCTTCTGTGTGGTGCTGCAATGCCTCCATTCTTAGTGGCTCTAGTTAGAGCTAAGGGAGCCTGACAACTTGCAGAATCAATTCCTAAATGCTGCCTATCACAAACCAATCAAAAAATATACATTGCTTTTGGAAACAAGCTGGCTCAACTGAGTGCCTTCTATTACACTGCTAAAGCAATCTTTCCATTAGAAGGAAATATGACTCTTGGAATTAATTCTTTAAACAAAGAGCTGGCAAGAGTGACATTTACACCAAAATTAAGTCTCTGTGGTAGTGTAATGAACAGCCTACATCTGCTTCCTTGATGCTAAGGATAATTTAGATCAATGTGGCTGAATTATCTGAGAGCAATGCTAGAAGATTCAATCCATGCTTTAAATATCCTTTTGTTACAGATCTGGGATTAATCAATCGTTAACAAATGTGTCCTGTTTGAAAAGCTTGTCACTAAAAAATCAACAAACATAACCAACTACTACAGAGAGCAGAAGTGACAAATCCTAGTTTTAGAGATTGAAGGACTTCAAATACTGCAGTGGACTCATGAAAGCCAAGAAGAAACAAAGTGCAGCACTAATATTTTCTGAAATGTATTTTGTGAATGGATTATGCAGTTATTTACTCAAATTCATGCTATTTTACTATTTAAAGTCTGTGGATAACTTGAACATATGAAATCCCATATCAAGAATTTAAAATTTGAGTATAAATGACTAAGTATCAAAACCAACAACAAAAATCCAGGCTGTAGCATGTAATAGTTATTTGTTGTTCAAACTGAGTCAATGAAGGGCAAAAGAGGTACTACTTTATCTATGTGGCCAAACCCAAATCACAGAAAATTAAATAAAATTTCTCAGACTTTGTTACCACATATAAATAATGCATGAGAATGAATTTTTATTTTCCAAAGAATCAACAAGGTTATTTGCTCAAATTCTGTAAAAGTAGTAACAAAAAGAGAGCAAGCTGTTGATGACCGACCTTATTTGAAGATAAAAATTTGTTTGGCAATATTTGTAATTGTTTGTACAGGCTGTTGCCTATCAGTGGCCATGAAGATTTTGTATACCAGTTTTTTATAATTTTTAGGACAAAAAGGCAAGTATCCATTTTTATTGCAGGACTGGATACTGCTACCT
>NW_009259307.1:926237-946127 GCF_000687185.1 Egretta garzetta
GAGGTTGCAGTGATTTAAGAACAGTGTTTTAAAGAATAAAAGCCCTGCAGATAATGATTAAATAATGTCTTTTTCACTGGTAATCTCCATTTGGTTATCTTGCCTAAGCCATAAGTCAAAAATCCCAATGACTGATTAGCTTATTTGAAAAGAACAAAACATTTTCAAGATGTAACACGTAATTGTGAAGGACTACTTATAAACATAACAAACCTCTTTATTTATCAGCACTAAGAACAGTAATATTTATCACATGTTCTGTATTTTTGTGGCTTGGCTAAATAAGTTACTTCTGATATATTGAAGACAAGTTTACAAAGAATTTCAAACAAGTATATATGTGTGTCTGCTCGTGTTGGAAAAGACAAGGAAAACATGAATCCCCTGCAATTAAAGCTGAGCACTTCTAGGCTTCAGTTTGACTTGAATTTTTCCCCAAATAAATTCCCACAAGTGGTACATAAGTACAGTTAATTAAGTTTTTGGATATTCAAAAGTGTTGAAGTTTGGGGTTCTTTGCAGGGATTTGCCATGTAAAAGGGGCTGCAAACAGATAAATCATCTTATAGGGGAAAGCCAATTTTTGAGTTTAAGTGGTATAAAGAAGCATCAAGAGCAATGCTTTATTATGTTAATTGAAGACATTTTAATGTAATCAGTAGGGATCAGAAAACGTGCTCTGAATTTGGAGGAAAAAAAGGTATTTTAGAAACAGCTGTTCTATAGAACTAAGTAATTTTGAAGAGTATGTCATGTTTGCAACAAAATTCTCAGCACAGCTAACTTCGCTGTTCAGGTTTTTTCTTTTTTCTTCTTGAGGTTGTAAAGGACCCACAGAGAAACATTTATTAACTGAGAATTTCTAACTGCTCTTCTATCTGGTCTGGCATTGCTAAAACAGAGCAAACAAATGTTGGTGTTGTCTAGACTGGATTCTGTCATGAAACTTATATGTAAACTTGCAAACCAGCTGATGGAGGGGAAGGGAAAACTCCACAAAGTACTTGGAATAGCCTGTGAATTATCTGGTCATGCAGAAAAAGGAACAGAAGATTGAGACCAGAACTGTGTGGGTCTGCTGGCAAAGCTGGGGGCATTAAGTTGTCACTGCAACAAACCAAGTTTCCGCACCGACCCTGGGGCCCAGCTGTGTCCCTGTGGGCTCCCTGCAACACTGCTCTGCCGTGTGGCCTGGCAGATGGTGGGTCCTTCAGCCTCCCTGCGAGCGTGCTCCTCCTTGCTTTGCCTCAGATTACACTGCCTTCTACGCGATTTGAAACAAAGAAACGTATCTGCTTGGGATCCTGCCTTCACTACATTTCTTCTCTACTGCCTGCTTCCTCTTATTTCTGCTCTACTCCCTGCACTGGTGTGCCCGCAGAAGACTTCTCCGAAAAAGCTCACAATGGGTAAAAGTGGTGGTAAGGCCAGAGCCATAGCAGAAACTGAATCCCTCTTCCGTAGTTAAAAAGTCCATGTTTTGTATCTCTGGCAGAATCCAAATACATTAATCATGACTGCTAATTAAACTTAATTAATCCACAAGATTAGGTCCATGGCAGTCTTCCACTCCCCTCTGTGTTTGCCTTTGGTTTTGCAAGCAAACACTCATAAAGTCAATTCAGAGACAAAAAGAAAGCCCCGATTCTTTTCTCCCCTCCTGAAGTGCATCTAAAATCAACCCTATGTATGTGTATATATACAATTATATACATACAGATATATACATACATATATGCCTGTGTACATAACACACACATATGTATGTGTGTAATGGAAACCATCAGTCCCATCTAGATGATGGCTATGTCAGAAATAGCGATAGTTATATTCGCCTTTGTAACCACGCATGTTGCTCGCTTTGACTTTCCGCCTCCTTCCCTCCCTTCCTCCCTCTGCCACTACTCTTCAGAGCTACATTTTAGGCTTCCTATGATTTTCACTGAGTTTGCTATATGTCTTTCCACTGAGTTCAGCAAAAAACAAACCAAGCCTTGCAACTACTTTTCAAAGCAGTACATATAAAATAAAATTATGAGTGGAATCAGAAAAATGTACATGTGGGATAGTCTATGCTTTTACTGCATGTTTCAGATACTTTACTGACATCAGGTCCTACAGTGTTCATTTTTATGTACGGTCTATCCCTGTAACAGGGAGAAAATTCAAAAAAACCCCTTTTACTCTCTCCACTAAAATCATCCAGACAAGGCTTTTGCACCATTGTTACATTCCTGATGTTTCATTTACAGACTGCGCACATGCACTACATTACCCATATCTCAGAAGTGATCCTGTCATTACACATCGGCAGCTGATAATTTAACTCTGACTGGCAAAGCAAGTCTTGATTGCCCAAAGTAAATCTAATACATTACTTGGAGAGTAATAAATGCATGACAGCCGGGCTGAGCATCCTTTAAAAGTAGGCATGGGATTTTTAAGCTACAGCATGTATGCATATAATACCTACATATATATATATATATACACATATATATATATATATATATATAAAAGTATATAGAACATATATATATATGTGTGTATTCCATACATGCACCATAATTTCCAAGACAGCTACAAATTTCCACATGCATTAAACTATCTAAAAACATAGAAATAGGCAAGTCTAATAAGTGGAATTTTCTTAAATTATATTTGAACAATAAACAGCAAGAGTAATACTGCAAAGTACTGCTCTATTCTCATTTATATCTACAATAAAATTCTAGGAACAGTTGTCTCCCAAAACATCCCCCAATAAAATAAAATTAAAAAAAAAGATAACACCCAGTGTCCTATATTTGTATATTCATTGTCAGTAAAAAAAAAAAAAAAGTAAACAAAGAAAAGAGAAAAAAGACATCCCCACTCAGAGTTGCATATTTACATTCTTCAAACTGTAGCGGTGAAAAATAATTCTATTAAGTGCAGGACATTCCTAGTGTTGCAGTAGTGACATTTTTAATAAGTTCTTCATGAAAACATTTCTTTTTGTCTTAATAGTGACGCATTCCATGACTACGTGAAAATCCTATTATCCCCTTCACTTGCAGCCAGTGGTTGAGTCTGGATTGAAAAGCTCCTTGTATAATGGAGGAAACAGTGTGTTCACTATATCTGGATGAGATTGCTTAAATACCTGTAGTTTCTCTCCGTGCAAGTTGCAAAGTGCAGTAATGGTTGGTATCTTGGCTATTAACTGTGAGACATTAAAATAAAAAGGAAAGGAAGAGGGAGGAAGCAAATTTAGTGTAAATTACAGTTCAAAAATGGACTATGTTAACCTCTTATTGGGTAACTGAACGCAATACTCTGAACTCTGTCAAAACTATCCATCTTTGGATGGACCAGACATTGCTCTAATCTGTAAGAGGATAAAAAAAATTGTCCTGGAAATTTTACTCAAGTGCCAAAAATACATTTAACAAGGAACTGCCTCCAGGGCTATTTTTTTAAGGCAGACTCATTCTTGCTAGGGTACCAATTAAAAAGATTAGTGGATTGAACAAAAAATGGAGGAACCAAGGACAAGAGTAAAACACGCCTTCTCCTACACATTGCAAGCACATAGTGGCTGCTTTTAACTTACATTAATGCAGCAATACATGGAGAAATAGCTAAAAAAAGAAATCATGATCAAGGAGTGCTTGGCTCTTGGTTTTAACAATTTACCTTTGTCAAAGTCTCATCGTCGAGGTGGTTCTTCTGGATCACATGTTGAAGTGCAAAGTAAATCTTTTCCTGAAGCTTCTGGACCTTCCTTGGCTCTATTAACCAGGCTCGATCTGAGGAAAAGGAAAGCAAGAATGCGCAGATGTGGGGCATACTCATGGATGAACACAGTGTCCCATGCTGCCAAGCATTCATAGCAATCGTAATTCCCATGAGGAAGGACTGCATGATAATTAAGACATGGTTTCAGAGGAAAAGTATCTTAATCCATTAAAGGATCACCTGAGAGTTTAATTAACAGATACAAAGTGTACATGAACACCATGTTGGTTCTGCACCTCTTTGTTTAAACCAAGATGTTAGAGAGAAAGATGGGAGAGGAAAGAAAACAAGGCCCAACCATTTCATTACTCTCTGTTGGTACAATCAGTGTTCTTCTAACTTCATACTGGTGAGGTGAAAAACATGTCATGTTATCTCAGTGTCTTAACACATAAATAATAAACATATTGATCAAAACAGTTCTTTGAAAATAATAGAATATAATTATTTAAAAATTAAAAATAAAATATATCTCATTATTTACTAGGCTAACATTTTGAGACCAAATATTATACTCTGAATAAAAAGAAATTGTTTCCTTCAAAAGAATTTCTTTAATAATTCAAAAGAATTATGAGTTGTTGCAGTGTCTTGAAGTGCAAATTTCTCATTATTTAAAAATGTTCTCTTTTTAAACAACACAAAATAAAAGATTATCTGGGAGAATAACAGCTACAGATACAGTTGTTTGGAAACCTATGTGGCTTCTACTGAACTCAAACCCCAAGTGTAGGACGTCTTCCTTAAGATCTATATTCTCATAAGTCACAGCTTCTGGAGACAAACACACAGAAAGAGAAGTAGCAGACCCCAAGACAATCCCCAAACCATTAATACAGTGTGTTTACAGCACCATTAAACCTTCTGTTTTCCCATGCTGCGGACTTGTTTCTTCCTCCCTCTCTCCCTCAATCCAGACCAATTCTTGGGTATAGATTTTAGCTTTCAAACAGGAAATAAGAAAATCTATTTTATCACAGGGCATCAATCTTCGTGTACAAGTTGAAAAATGCAGGAAAATCCCTTTTACTTCCAGAGGTCTTTCACCCATTCCCCAGTCACTAAAATAATCCACAGAAATAATATAAGTCGACCATTTCAATGAGCACACATGCCACAGACACTGGAGCTGAACAGTATTTCATCATAGGAGGAGCAGGATTCTGTTATTTGTCTGACTGTCTGTGGAGAGGTGTGTATGAAAAGTGTCCATCTCCAAGTACTGTGAAAAGAGACAAAACCAAACCTCTAGCTACTTAAGAGATGATCAGGAAAAGAAAATAATATTTTTTGCAAAGCTTTGACAATCATGCTCCCAGAAGGTAAGCCAACGGTTCCTGTGCCACCAAGAGCCACAGAAACAAAATTAGTGGAGAGGACACACAGCATCTCCACAAATAAGTGCACAATAATATTTAGACTTCACAGGTGAGGTGCCAAATTTTATGCTATTGCAAAAACATGCCTTTCAATAGTGTTAAATCAAGGCCTATTGTGACAGACTGAAGCTAAAAAGATTTATCATAGAAAGCAATCCTTAAAGATTTATCTTTCTGTCACAAGAATAAGCTTAAAAATAGACTGAAGCTGTTGGAGGGCAGGTTTAATCACTTATCTGTCATACAGCATCCTGTATATAACACAAAAGTTCTCAAATTCATGACAAGAGCTAGGTAAAACTTTTACAATGGAAATTAAGTTCATCTCCCAAAATACACTTTCTACCACCTGAAAACCATCTGCAAATTTGGCTGGAATTCTCCAGGTACCTCTAGTTATATTCACAACAGTCCACGAAAAAGTCAGTAGATCAGTGGCTACCAATACAGGATATAAGAAGCAGTGGTTCAATTCTGCTTTTCCTTTTGGGTTTTGAACTTATGTATCTTTAAAGAGCACACAGGCCACGAGGCTAGAGAATAGTGTAGGAAAGAATAGTGTAGGAAAGAAAGAACCGTGGAAAATCTGGATTTATGCTGTGAATCAGATGGAAAATGGGACTGACACTGGGCTTTGCAACCTTAGCAATTGATTTAATGGGTGTTCTTAGGTCCCCTAACTCCCAGTGAGACTGCTCCATTTCCTGTAAATGACCTAAACACTGAGATCAAGGGCACAAGAATCACCTTTCAGGATGGTGGCTTCTGTAGAAAAGAAACTTGAATATGAGCACTTCCCATAGGGAATCTCTGCACCTGTGGATGGAAGGACTGGGGCAGGTACTTCTGTGAAGCAGTGTTTAATTTTTTTGATTTTTACATACATTACCAAGATGAAACACTTTACTGTGAAGAAACCAGACCATCTAGTGTGGAATGAAATTATTTCTTTCTCTATTGTTTACTGTTACAATTTTTGTAAGAAAATGGCAAATTTCAATGTGAGTTCAAGCTGTACTGATTTTCCCTGCCTTCCCACTCCCAAATTTAGCAGGCCAGCTGAAATGCAGATTATTTGCACAATCCAAATTTGCAGTCTTTTTATGGATGAGAGATTGCTTTCACTCAGGTACATGCTGCTGCAGACCATCATTTATTTCTTACTGCATCTTCTATGTGTGTCCCCTTGCTTGCAAGTGGCAAAAGCCAACTTGGATGTGAAATGGGGAACTGTGGATTATTGAAACATTTCATCTCTGTACCATCACCTTCAACGATAAAACTTGATTGTAGTGAAAAAAAACTTGGAATTGCCTCTACTTATCTGTGCTACTTAGCAGAAACAGAAGCTGCTATTCAGGAGACACCCAGGATTCGGGACGCATCAGGACTGATGTATATCAGGACTGAAATGCATTACTAGAGTTAAAGGAGAAGCTTTTACAACACATGCTTGCAATACATCTGGCTCAAAGCCAGTGCTGAGTTGCTAGCTTTTTCAAGTACTTTGTACAGTTGCAAGAAGTAGAAATGAGTGTGGATACTCAGGCAACATGAGCTGCCAGCAGATTGCAGGAGATTTTGGTGCTTTGCAAACTGAAGGGACATATGTAGAACTGCAGAGCTGAATCAGAATTTCGATCTCTCTAATGCCTACCTGCAGCTGAGCACATTTCATAAATTACTTGATCCAAAATCCATTAAAATCAATGGGAAATTTTCCATTACTTAAATAGGTTTTGCCCAGGCTTAAGGCACAGGACACTATGAGATGGTAGAAGCTTTCTGTGATCAGATTTTGTTGAATAGGGCTATGACTTGTTCTCCTTTCCAAGATTACCTGGGAAACAGAAACATGACTTCTTTTCAGTTTGGCTAGAAATTACATAACTGAATTATCTTTCTCCCTACAGATGTGATGCCCCGTCTGACACAAAGTGCTTTGAAGTCAGCTTTGAAATAATCTTATTGGTTTTTTTTCTGTTCAGTTAACTCCTACCTTTCCTGTTTCTAACTGTATGAAAATAAACTGAAGAGTAGAAAAACCCTCCAGCTGTTACAAAAGAGAAATACAGATCCTCCTTATGAGGATCCCACCACCCTCTTCCTGCTTCCCTTGGCTTCATAATGTGAAGTGATCTGGAAACACTGGAACCACCATCTGCAGCCTCTGTTAACATCTTACTGAAGAACTTCACAGTCCAGACCCCAAACATATTTTCAGGTTGTCTTCAGGTTTGCACTGAGTGGGTCTGCTGAACAGGCCACTGATGCTAACCAGGAGCAAGCACTGACTGCACACCTCTGCCATGCTCACAGCTTTGGTCTTTTCAGGGTGAGGGAGGGCTGATGGACAGGGACCCATCAGGACACCAGAAGTGCCCTGTCCCAGAAGAAGTCAGGGCATCTGGGGGACATTGCACAGGCAACTCTCACCCCTATGCACAGTTGGGGCACCTCTGAGGTGGAAACAGTGGCAGTTCAGAGGGTCCTCTCTGGAACATCCTGGCCTAATGCCATGAAGACCCACTGGCTCAACCATTTCACCTCTGAGCAGATGACCGCAAGAACTGCTCAAAGGGAAAATAAAAGGAGTGGAGTCCTTTCAGTAGGTGTCATTAATGATGAGAATGAACATGTTGACACCATCTGTGCTAGTCTAATTCTGCCTAACATAAACTCCACCACAGATGTGCAAAAGGGCAAAGTGACCTAGAGGAAGTCTTTAGCAGAACAGGCTGGAAAAATAATTCATGGCAGGATTTTTTGTAAAGGCCTTTCAAGAAGTTACTCATAGAGGGAACTGGGAGTCTACCTCCCCTGAGTCATGTTTAAAAATCTCACACTAAACTGTGAGCTTATCTATTAGACCTACCTTCTGAGTCAATTCAATCACAAAAAAACCTTTTCTGCAGTCAGACAGCCAACAGTCACTGAATGCATGCTTGCCTGTGTAGAGTTATGATATATGAATATATGACAAACAGCGTGTTGCTCCTGGAATCACCACCTCTCACCCGAAGCTCAATTCAGACAGGACCTCATACAGATTTTTACTGCCGTGATCTTACCCCCACAGAAAAAGCCTGTCATAGTTAGGGACCCTATAACCTGCTCAGGCCTGTGAGATCTGAGGTCCCCGAAAACACTAGGAGGAACCTGCACCTCCTGGAGTACCATGGTTCTCTGGACGTGGCCTGGAGGAACGCCAGCCTGCACTGCTTGTCTGCACAATCCTGTTGAATATCTGTTACCCCCACCCACACTTTGGATCTATTTCCAGTATGTATAATAGCTGACGGTCTACCAAAAAGAGAGAGAGGTATATTGGGGTAATTCAGGTACTCTTCCATTGCTTAATATACTGCTTAATATAACTTAATACAGCTTAAACAGCTGCTTAAGTTGGTATAAATAGAAAGTGGACAAGGGTAAAAAAAATAAATCATTGTGGTGTTTGGAATGAATAGTTACCTGGTGATATCAGAACAGCAGATGAAAACAAGGCAATCTCCTCCTCAGTCAGCTGTAAGGAACATAAATTCTTTGCAAAGTCAAACGCTTCATTCACCAGATCATCAGAACCTGCAAACCACAGAGGGCAAAATCAGTGCTAGAAATGTATCAGCTCTTTAATCTGCCAGGAAAAGTCTACTGTTTTGGTGTCAAAAAAAGTTGTGAGTGAATGTCTGTGCTTCAAAACCAAGTGTCTTTCATCATCTATTAAAATTCCCTGTGCCCCAAAAATGTATCACTAAAACATCCACTGCAGCATAACAGTTATCAAGAATTAGGGGCATGACCTGTACTAAAATTGCACAGAGATCTTAGAAGAGGGTTTTCTTTTCCCAATATGAAAATAAATGCTATTGCTAAACACATAGTAAATCTAAGGGTATGAATGACCAGTCCTAGAAAACTTTCACGTATATAATTTTATTAACAAACAGTATAAGTATTAATGAAAATTTATGAAAATGTCATAAAAGTCAAAATTAATCAACTAATGCACATTTATAAATGCTTTAAACTTGTAAAGTAATGTTATGCTTATCCATATACAAATAAGCGAAATATACATCTATATGACAAACATATGCATTGGAAGCAAATATCTCTCTTTGAGTTTGGTCCTGAATAAATTTCTGACAACATCTTGTGGATGGGCAAAAGACATCCATTTAGCTATTAACTTTTCAGGTAGCACTCAATATAATGTTGAGAATGAAGTAATTGTTTCAATATGTGAATCTAAATGAGCTTAAAAGTTTAGGCAAAACAATATTTTAGATAAGTCCTTGTCTGTATTTTGTTGTAGTTCATCATTTTAGTCCCCGCATTGCTGGGGCTAAAATTACCTTCTACAGGACACAATTAGTGGGAGAGGTATATCAAGCATAAATGAACTTGGCTCCTACCATAAACTCATGTTTTATCCAAACTTCAAATGGCAGAGTAAGGAATCTATCTGAAAAACCCTCATGATGCTCTTTTTTATTAGAGAAAAACACTTATCACTGCTAGCAGCTAGTGGAGTCACCTTTTTCCTAGAGGTTTGGAGGTTTGGGGATTCAATATTTACTGGAGATTTTCATTGTGGATCACTATTTTCAGAAAGACAAATCTGTCACTATGCGGCTCAGTGTAATCTGTTGAGAAGAAGACCAACATACCCAAGGCTTTAAACATTTGCATCCCTCCATACTTTCCTTCAAACAGAACAGTATTGTTGAGTGGGTTGAAGGCACGGCACATTCTCACCAAAACCACTTCCAAGCAGCCTATCAGACATGAAAAAGAGCAAAAGTACCACACATTACTGCAAAACATCAAAATATAGGAATTTTCAAGAAAATATTTAGGACGACATCAGTCATTAGCAACATCAGCAGCGATAGACACCCTTTGAAGGCATCTAGATGATATACGTCTGAATGAGAGAAAAAATAGTTCTGTCTGCTTTGAGTATAGAAAGGGGTAATTACTGGTCCAGCATAACCACCTTTTCTTTAGGTTGGTTTTCCCTCATTGCAGCAAATCGGCAGCCTGGACTTAATCTGAATTTTGACCTGGGCAAATATTTTCAATTTGAAATATTTCATCCTGAAAATCAGGCATTTATCAAAACTCCTTTTTAATAATTAAACCTTTTTTTTTTTAATGCAAAAAAGCAGCTTCATTCAACATGTATATGAATCCCAGCTTCGTTTAGATGGAGGGGGAAAACATCACAATATATTCTTCTTTAGAGAGAAAATAAGTTTAAGTACTGTCAAAACCATCCCTAAACTGGGTTTTACTTATGTTTGCCTTGTTTTTCTTTCAGGTTGGGGAATAGCCAAAGCAACCCTTCTCTTTTTTTACTCATTATCTTGCCCTGTTATTTCCTAACTGCAAAAATATAGTTTGGGAAAATGAAGGGAAGAATTTTAAGCATCCCTTAACTGAACCCAGATCTCCTGTAAGAGGAATTCTGAATGTGAGGGTTCTTTCGCAGACATGCTTTTGAGTGAAAAGCCGTGATTTTCTAACTCCTGCTCAGCACTAACAGCAAAACAGAAAATAAAACATGATGTATTTATACATGCTGAAGCTAAGCAGAGTTGTATGGCAGTGTCCTGGTTTCGGCTGGGATAGAGTTAATTTTCTTCATAGTAGCTAGCATAGTGCTGTGTTTTGGATTTAGTATCAGAAGAATGTTGATAACACCCTGATGTTTTCAGCTGTTGCCAAGTAGTGCTCAGACTACTCAAGGACTTTTTGAGCTTCTCCTGCTCGGCCAGGTGCATAACAAGCTGGGAGTACAGCACAGCTAGGACAGCTAACCCAAACTGTCCAAAGGGCTATTCCATACCATATAACGTCATGCTCGGGGGGGTGTTAGTGGGTCATTCGGTAGCGGGCAGAGTGGTCGCAGCTCGGGCTGTGTGATCGCAGCTCGGGGAGAGTGATCGCTGCTCGGGATGGGCTGGGCATTGGTCAGCGGGTGGTGAGCAATTGCATTGTGCATCACTTGTTTTATATATTCTGAATATTCTCTTACCATTATTATTATCACTATTGTTATTCTTCTCTCTTATTAAACTGTCTCTATCTCAACCCACGGGTCTTACTTTTTTTTTTCCTTTTCTCCGATTCTCTCCCCTATCCCACTGAGGGAAGCGGGGGAGTGAGTGAGCGGCTGCGTGGTGCTGAGTTGCCAGCCAGGTTAAACCACGACAGGCAGTACGGTCAAATCTAACTATATCTTTTGCTGAAGGTGCGGTTGCAGTGAAGGTGTTAGCTTTGCCAGCCAAATGAAGGAAGTTACTTGGGGTGCACTGGCACCTGCAAAATTTTCAAAATTAGCATGAGCTTTAAAAAAAATCACTCTCATGCCATGATCCTGTTTTGTCAGAAGGTTGCCTGCGTGTTCCCAGGGTTACTGTATCCTTTCCCTTTGCACCTGTGCCTGCTATCTCAGTCCAGCGCTGCACCAAGCCACAGCCCTCTGTGCACAGAGCGCTGAATCGCACTGGCTTTCAGCCTTAATGAAGACGCCCCTCTTGAAACAGAAAGCACTGCTTATGCTTTAATGAGCTGCCTCACACTGCATCCTGCCTTTTACACGTAGAGGGAGCAAGAAACTGATATGACAGGGTAAATGCAGTTAATTACCAGTAGCGGTTCACTTGGCCATACCATTTTCTCCTCCTGAGTTTGGCAGTGTTACTACACAGTCACAACAAATCTTGTCGTGATTCTTCCAGAGGACAGAAATTACCAAGTCCCACGACCGGGGAGGAAACCCCTTTCCCTCTTGCCGTTATGCACACACGTGCACACCCAGGCATGCATGGAGAGCACGGCTGGAGCACACCGCTGTAATCCGCTCTCATTTATTCTGAAACCAACTGGCGCCAGCAGGGATTTTCCCTCCTGTGCACTGGCTGGAGGGTATTTCTGTCGTCTCATTAAAAAGATTAGAGATGACCACAGAGGCAGGCCCCAGTGAGCCTGCGTTTGTTTCACTAATGACAAGCGGGGATTTTACAGGGTGGCAGATGACTGATTCGACCAGCTCAGTTCGCAGGGTCCTTCCACCATGTCAGGTTGGAGACTGCATTTTCTGCAATGATTGTGTGCATGCTTGTACTTAACAACCACAACCAACTGTAGAGGGAAGGGGATCAGAAGGCAGCAACATGATTGATGTGGAAAAATAAGGAAGAATTAATGTACCTAATGAAACAGACTGAAATTAGGGCTGCTTCAAAATTAAAATGATTTGTAGAACAAGACAGCAGAGCACATTTCTAATGTGCTGGGTGCTAAACCAGTCTCGAGCCTCCGGCGTTTACCCACCTGACTTAAGGAGGAGAATTTGGTCATTCTGGCAGAGCTCCATGAAGCCTGTTATGCGCTTTGCAAACTCCACCACATACTGGATAGCGTGGGTGATCTGAATGGCACACTGCTGCCACAGAGCTTCTCTGGTCTTCCAGGAAAACACACATGGAAAAGCAAAGCAGTAAGCAAGCGAGTTCATCAGTGCATTAAGTTCTTGAGGTGGCCTTACAGAAAGGTGCGCTCCTCAGACAACCCCCCCACACCCAGGCAGGGCTAGCAGAATCTCAAGGTGCCCAACACTTCTCATTTGAATGCTGTTTTCACAAGCCAGGTGCCCCAGTGGTCTGAACTCTGGCATTGCCTCTTCAAAGGGGGAGAGTGTATTGTCCAATGTTAAAATGAGCTTTTGTGCAAGCTAGGCCAACAGTGGCACAAACAATGTAAACATCCCAGAGTACTCTTAGGGAAGAAGTGGCACAGTGCTATTAAGATATCCAACAGAATATTTTTGCTAGTTCAAAACTTAAAATAATATATAATTAAAGCATCATTATGGGACAGGACAAGGGGTAATGGTTTTAAACTGAAGCAGGGTAGATTTAGACTAGATATAAGGAAGAAATTCTTTACAATGAAGGTGGTGAAACACTGGAACGGGTTGCCCAGGGAGGTGGTGGAGGCCCCATGCCCGGAAACATTCAAGGCCAGGTTGGACAGGGCTCTGAGCAACCTGATCTGGTTAAAGGTGTCCCTGCTCACTGCAGGGGGGTTGGACTAGATGACCTCGAAAGGTCCCTTCCAACCCAAAGCATTCTATGGTTCTATGATTACAATCTGAACACTGACTGTGTCAAAATTTTGTCTCTTTAATAATACTTTTCCTTTCACACACAAGTGTGCAAACGTAAACCAATGCTCTTGTTTTCCATGCCGCAGCTCTGCAAGATGCGGTGCATTTTCATTCTTGCTGGTACCGCACAGCCCCTAACCTTTCAGAGCACAAGCTGGAGTCTTTCCTGTCTCTTGCATGATCAGCTAAGGTGCCAAATGAAATCTGATTGAAGAATCATTGCTAGTGATGCCGGCACAAGGGGCACAAAGATTTATGTTGACTGGACTATATCTGAAGACGTGCCAGCGGGAAATAGTGTGAACTTGACCTGAGAGTCTCAGAGGTAGAACAAAAGTGTAGTGTAATGCGAAAATTTTTCCACCTAGTTTTGAACAACTTCAACTTAAGGAGTACTTTCAGTTTGTCATTGTCTATTGTCTATAAGTGACAGATATTTGTTATTCACATAAAAGGGGGATGTGTTTTCAAAATTATAAGGAAACAAAGTTGTCTTATTTCCTTAAAATCCCTACAACTGAGGATCCAAGCCTGATCACATTAAAGTCAACTGAATTTCTGCATGAAGTTAGACCTGTGATAACAAGCAAAGCATGGAAAGCTGGGTTCCATAATCATGCCTGAGCTTTGACATTAGTAAACATCCCAACATGCTGGAAAGTGGCTGCTTCTTTTTATGAAGTGTCACTCCTTTGCTTTCAGTAACCAGCAGCTCAAAGACGTTTAAAAGCCTATTTCGACCTTTATCAAACTCACCAGCATATCCCTGCCAAATACATTATACTGTTAACAATTTCAAACCATAGGGAGCAGAAGAAAAAGCGTATTACAGGATTGTACCTTGCTCTGGTAAACCTTAATTTCTTCATAAGTGTGAGTCTGCCACGCTAGCTGGTGTAGTTCCTCCATTGTATATTGACATGTCTCCAAATGAGATTTAATGATATTCTGTGCAATTCGGTCTGTGAAGAGGAGAATAAAAAATGGCTTGCATGAAACAGTGAACAGTGGTTTGCAGTAACAAAATGTTGAAAACATTAAAATTGTTGGAAAATGCAGATTTAAAAAAAACCAAACTTTTCTTTCCAATGCTACCTTTCTCATTATTTTATTTCTGAAGATGACTGTTGCAAAATGTTTTAGTATTCAACCCAAAGCCAAAGGATGCTTGACAAATAGTGGCTCTCCACATGAAAATAACAATGAATCATGTAAACCTATTCAGACTCTTTTCATTCTGGGAGTAATTTCCTTCTCCCCTCCCCCCGTGTTGAAATAAAAGTCATTGGGAGACCCTGGTTACTAGATCACTTCTGTCTGCTTGTGCAGCTGCCCAGCTCTGGCTGCTCAGTCCTGACATGGGCATTTGCATTACCTTGGGGTGACCCATATCAGAGAAACAGGAATAGGTATCTCTTCTTTTTTCCCAAGTTAGTTTTCAGCTGGATCCATTTCTGATTTAGCTGAATGAACATGAACATGGAGACTGGTGCCAGCAAGGGGTGAAAGCTAGAACAGGTATCCTGGGTTTTAGAAGGAGAGATGAGGGGAATGGATTTCACATACAGGGTTAAGTCACCTTCAATTTATTCTGAAAATGCAGCCTACTGCATAACATGGAATGTAGGATGGAAGGGGAAAGGAAAGCTTTCAGTGCTGGCTTGAGATCCCACTGAAACTAAAAGTAAACTCATCAGGAATGTATTTTAAAGTAGATCTTTGCCCTTTAAGCCACCTGAGTGGATTAAAAAGATTTTCACAAAAACTTACAACATGAATTCATTAGCCCTGGAAGTTGAAATGCCTTGATAAAACATGCTATAGAAATGTGATGATTTCTTATTTTTCAGTTTTGAGACCTATGGGTCTAATGAAGCTCAGTGTTTCAGCCCGAAGACATTGCTTAAGTTGAATAACTTTTAAAAAATGGAACGAAGTCTAAGTCACAGAACTGAACTGAAGCCCTTGTGGCAGAACTGGCAGTTAGCAGAAAACATGTTTGTCAAAAAGGAAAGGACATTGACAATGCATTAGCCAAACCCGAGGATGGGAAGTAGAAAGAACTGGGCATATCATCATTAATTCATTCAAATCCTCAACAGTTTGCATACAGTGGGTGGACCTGGTTCTTGGAGTCCCAGAATAAGACTGTTTCTTTGGCCAAACGTTGACTGAATTTAAAAATACCAGCAAGAAGGAAAGCTGAAAAATGAATATGAACATGTATAAGCTCCCTGCAATCACTGCTATAGGAGTGTTATTTAAATGAGAGATGCTTGCGCCACTGTCACAGCTAATAAGCTGAGGCTCAGTGGAAAGGCGCTGAAGAAAACACAAAAGAGTTCCAGGTTTCTGTAGGAACAATAGAACCTGCTCAATTCAGTCTTTACAAGTATCCCTTTAAAGGTCAACACTATCTTTAGGTTTCCTAATGGAAGAATTGACTCAGGCATAAAGATAACTAAAAATGTATATTAGTGAGTACTGGGATCTATTAATCATTCTTTTACAGAAAGTTGCAAATTTTAAAAAGGATGCAAATTTTAACCCATGATGTTAAACTCTGTTGCATTTTATAGTGAAAAACCTTACAGATAAATGGGCATTTTGGAATAAAGGGATGATGAATTTAAACAGATTTTAAACACAGGTTTATTTGCATTCCTCTAACCACGAAAAGCCAACCAAACCCCACCTTTTTTAGAATTTCAGATATTTACCCCCATATTGTTCTATTTAAATCAGTTTTAACAACATCATCTTTCTGGAAACATCCATAGCCACAGTAAACCTGACTGCAGAAATGAAACTCAAGCTATAGTTATGTCACTTATGTTCCTGGAAGGATTTAATCAGAAAGAACTGAGGTATGGTCAGAGGAACATTTAGGCCTAAAACACCAGTGAAAGAAGCATGATTTCAACTTGTGTTACACTTCTGCAGCCTCAGTGGTGAAGCTTTTTGCTCTCTACAGGCATTGGCTGGTCTTTTCTCTCTTGCGCTTCCTAGCCTGGCTCTGCTGGCCTCACCATTTTTTACAAAAGTTGGAAGCTATTCACAAATACCCTTGATTAGCAGTTCTACATTACTGCAAAGATCCTCAGCCCCACTCCTTTTCCTACCATTTACATATTTACCTTAGGACCAAAGAACTGACAAACTCTTCAGGGTTTTGTAGGGAAGGCATCCCGTGTCTTACTCCATACATCTTTTTCTTACGTACTTGTGCTTATGTTGAGCTGACATTAAAACCCATTTAGATGTGTGAAGGCCTAGGGCAGTCACAGCAAGCAGCAGCCCCGAACACTGACATCCAAAGAGGAATCAGGTGCAAGGCAGACTTGAAACTCTTGCGCCGCAGGCTAGGGAAGGCTGAGTGTGTGATGGAAAGGGTACACTGGGTCTCAGGGGAGGAGGGGACTGCTCATTCAGCATAAGCAGTGGAGGAGACTGCTTGCTTACACTCAATGCTGGAGTCCCTGGAAAGAGCTTTATGCAAATACAGCATACACTGGGTATGCAGAGTGACATGATGCAAAAAGTAAATGTAAGCTTGCCTTGGCTTCTCAGATGGTCCAGCAGAAAAACATCCACCTCAGGCAGACCAAAGAATAACATTCTCATAGAGTTTCAAAGACCGTAGCCTTTTTTCTGGACATTTTCAGATTTTAGCATCTCTTTGCTAATGAAGTTGGAAACAGTACACATCCGGCAAAAAACATGCACAAAGAGGTTCCTAAACTGCTGGGAATAACGTACTGACATCTACTAAACCTGTCCTCTCACGTGGCAGAGGTACTGTGCTGTACCCAAGATATGATACATTTCTGTGAGACCTGGCAGCTCTGAATCACTGCTAGCAATGGAGTTCAACAGATTAATTCTTTTAGTAGAACTAGAAAGAAAGGGACAATGAGGAAGGAAAGAAAACAGCTTCATACAGTGGGAATAGAGCTATTGCCTTGATGCAGAGGCTGTGACCTCAGCCCTATGGAGGTACCCTGCTGGGGTGATGATCAACAGTTATGTCCCTCTTGTTCTCCAGGCTACAAGAGTCCACTACAGTTATTCCACACATCAAGTCTCGACTTTCGTTCATTTTGTTCTCAAAAATCTTGAGCCAGAGGTTTCAAGGGTCCCTTTACACAAGGAAGTTGCATGGACACAATTAGGAATCCTGTTTGGACAGGCTGTAAGGACTATGAAAGACCACTCCATTGTTGTGACCTCAATGTGAACTGCATTTCTGCTTGAAATGTTGCCAACCTCCATTTTATGTTGTTACAGCAGGTTTGCAAGGTTTGCTTTATGAAAAGGAAAACAAAAGAGATGATGCTGTCCACTCAGGTGTGAGAATCAAAGTCTGCAGCATTTTATTTTACAAGCACCAACTGCTGCAAGCGCTGAGTGAAAATTAGTAACTCCGACCGAAAGAATTACTGAGCCTGCATGATAGTACACCACTAGCATTATAATAAAGACAGCTGTAAACAGCAGGATTTGTAAAGCTTATCTGCCATAGTATGTAAACATAAATGTAGACTAGGTGCTTCACTCCTCCCCTTTTGTTTATATACAGGGCTTATTATATTAGGGCTATGTCTCCTACCATGCATCAAGATCACTTGATACTACACAATACGAGGTTGGACTAGATGACCTTGAAAGGTCCCTTCCAACACAAACTATTCTATGATTCTACGATACCATGGGGAATCCAAAAGCCACAGCATATCCTAGCAGGTTGACTCTGTCTGGGAAACATGGCCCACAGAAAATAACATGTTCCCAGTGTCTGAACTCCAGCATGCACGGTGACATCAGCTATCTTGGTTCTAAATTTGAAGATTTCTTAGTATTGGTACCCTGAAATTTTTCATGGAAAGCAGATGCTTTTTGTAAAAATGCTATGTTTCATTAAAAAAAAAAAAAAAAGCCTGGAAAAAACTATTTGCTTCCAGAGAGATAAATCAGAATCAACATAATCAATCAATAAAGCAGTCAATAATTGTAACTGATATGAGGTCTTGAAAAATCAGAAATACTCAAACAAGATATATCCTGGACTGATCACTTATATTTCATTTCTGTCCTGCATATATCTGACCGGTTTTCTATAATGGCCCACTATGCTAGCTGTAAAGTCTTGTCCATTCTTCGGGGTGACAAGGAAACCTACATGTTGTTGGTTGACGTGGTCGGAGAGCAGAAACCCGAGAGGTCGGGCTGGCCTCTGTGCCCCGCAGCGGGTGGGAATGCTGCCCTTCCTGTCACAGCAGCTCGGGTACTGCTGGTGGGGCCCTGAATGGTGCCAGCTGGTTGGGGAGGTAAATTAATTGGGATTTTTCAGTGCAGCAGTGTGAAAAAAAAAAAAAAAGGCAAATGCATAGCAGGAGATGTCCAGAAGCAGCTGAAAATTGTACATCAGGAAGCTGAAGGATTATCTGTCGAGAGGATTTGTTCTTATTCAGAGACAAAATGAGTTTCTTGAAAGAAATACTGTGCACATGTATGTAATTTTATGGTCTGCGACGTGCAATTCCTCAGACAAGATGGCCTCAATGCCTGGGACTAGATGGAGCAACAAAAAGTAGCAGGAAGATCTATGTGCACTGTGGGTGAAACAAAGGCTGTACAATGTGCCAGGGAGCATGGCAACAGAATAACAGACATCGACACAGTGTGCTCCTGGGCTTGTGGCTTGGTAGTTACGCATCAGACTGTTGAGGCGAATATCTGGAAGAGGCCACATGCAAATATTGTTGGGAAGTGCCCCGAAGCATAATGAGGGATCTCACTGGTGCTAACAATTAAGCGAAGCTATCAGGGAAAAGCAGCATCTGACGGGTGTAATGTGGAATACAGGACATAGACAAGATAGGGATGAGGAGGACCATGAGAAATCAAAAGAAAAGGCTTTTAAATTTGGCCTGGCCTACCTAAAACTACAGAGAGAACTGAAAGACTTGACCCTGTGAGGATGGCCCAGTGAAGAGTGAAGTAAGCTATAGCACAATTAGTGCAACAAACCCATCCTAGTTCCTTACAGATGTGTCAAATATTGCCTGCTATTTGCTCTCTGACCTCCCATCCCCTATGTCTGGCTGGGTAAGAGGTAACACAAATGTGTATGAGGGGCTGGCCTGCTTGGGCCATTTGGCCAGAAGCCACCACCTTTTGGGGTGAATGTGGGCCTGGGTCACTGCTGCTGCCTTCTCCTGAGGTAGTCTGTCTCCTTCACCTGCTGAGTAGCCTCTTTTCCATAGCTGGTGGGAACCTGTGTGTCTAAGACCTCTGGTTCCCTTCACTGAAGCTGGACAGTAGCTAAAGAAGTATTGGATGGTCCTGATGGAGGGACTGGGCCGGCAGCAAGCTGCAAAAGCCCTATTCTATCAGCAAAACAGGCCAAAAGCATATTTTGCAAGGGAAGAGCAACAGTGCATGAGCTATACACCTCTTGCATAAACTTGGGACTACATCTCACAACTTCCAGAACAGCAAATGACCTTTTCTGTTTCCAGTTTTGGCTGCTCTGCTGGGCTCTTTCCCCCC
>NW_009259307.1:946152-980574 GCF_000687185.1 Egretta garzetta
TTTTTTTTTCCCTTACTGTAATCTCTTATTTTAGATTTCAGTAGACACCTCACAAAAGGCACTCTCCAAAGGTTATGATAGCTCAAACATGTATTGCACCAGTGGGCTAGAAGCTGCTTAAATCCTAAGTACGTACAGAAAACTGAACATTGCAACCTAGATAATATAAATCGGCATAGCACAGACCTGCAGGGGTCTATCATCAGCTGATGAGTCAGTCCTGCCTTTTTCAGACATTTCCTTGTAATATTCAGAGATCTCAAACTACAATACTGAGGAAAAACTCCAATTTGGGGTCAAGAACAATGCTGTTGGGAATGGGTGCAATAACTCCATGGACAGCACACAACATTCACCAGCTGTGAATTTGGCCTGCTAAGTGGAAATTATCCACAATACTCGGCAGTGTCTGTTTCCTACAGGCTCTTTAGTTCTTTCATTTGTCTCTCTTTTCTCAGGAGACTCTAGTTTTTCTCAGCATTCCCTTCTTTTGCACTGGGAACCGAAGAACTTTGAAGTGTGCCTCCTAAAACACTGATAATCATTCTCAATTAAAATGAATAATGAATTTTTAATTTGCCACTTACCCTTAGGATCCAGTTGAGTAGCTAAGAGCTCATCTCAGCTTATATGCTAAGTTGAGCTCTCGCAGGGATCCACTTTGAATTAATGCTGCAATAACACCACAGCTTTGGCTGGCTGCTGTAAGCATGTATATCAGTTCGTACAACTATCAGAACTCCAGCTAGGCATTCTAAACAAAATCTCCATTCTAGGACCCAAAATAATGCCAGGCTAGTATCAGATCAACACTCTTCTGTATCCTAATTCAAGGGCATTATGACTGCAAAATGAAAAGTTTTGCAAGCTGGTTTCATTACACAGATTACCTCAAGAAAGACTTAGATAGTAGTAGAGGCAGTGACACAGGGAATAAAGCAAAAGCATGTCTTGTGGTTGCTGTCAAACATGAATAATGGTTCCCAATTTTTTAAAATGAACTGGCTGAAAAGCCTGAACTTTTTTTCACAGAAAAGTGGGAACACTTTTTCCTAAAAGTGGCTGCAAAAAGCGCATCCCATTTTTCATCTGTTCCTGGCATTCTCAATGTCATAATGCACAAAAGATTTCCCTTTCAAAAACTGTTGTAGATAGACTAGCAAGTATCATAACCCCCATTTGTTTAATAAATTTGTAACACTACACAATATGCAGCCTAGGAAGATGATATGAAACATTAAAACACTCATATGAGACTACAAGTGCTTGAATTTACTTCAGGAATAACCCTCCCTTGTGTTCAAAAGTTATCAAATGCTTACTGTCAGGAACAGATTGCACACTGAGACAATGTTATGTGTGTGAATTCTGTATTTCCTCTCTCTCCCTTCGAAAAAAATCAGTGTTTCATTTGCCTTTCAAAAAAATGCTAATAAATTACAAGAAATGACGATACAATTGAATGAAGGAGGAATCTGGAGGAACCTAGAGGATGGACCCAGAAATCTGTTAAATCCTAGAGGATCTTTATAAATGCTTAAAGGTCTCCACTTAATAATACTTTTCTTGGGTCTCAGCCAATTTAGTAAAAAACGTATATTTTGTACTAATTAGAAATCATTTAGCTGGCAGCAAAAGCACTAACCAAGGCAATAGCTAGAGCTTACGGGGCGTGGACTCTACAGGCACTTTATGGTTATCACAAATTTATTCAGATGAGCTGTTTCCTAACTTCTTCCAGCATAGCTTACTCAAAGAGATCTCTATATTAAAAATGAGACTGTTCCGAAAAAAGAATGTGGTTTCATTTATTACAGTTGAGCAAACATTGCTTGGAGTGGACACCGTTCACTATGAAATCTAGAAATATGCATGGAACAACTGGAATACTAAGGTTTTTAAACTAGGGTTGGGAGGTTTTCCCCTGTCATAGTCTGCAAAAGTCTGGGAGAAGTTAGACATAGATTTTAGCACTTCTTTCACTGTCACAAGGCTTACATTCAGCTTTTTTTAGTGAAGATTTTAAGCAATCTAGGTATAGAAATGCTTTAAAAAGTAATGACAAAACATTCTATGTTTTTTTCTGTTTTCCTGTAGTGTGGGAACTGAGTTGAATCAAAGTGGTGTCAGTGTATAGTTTCAGAAAGTGAAACAATTTGGTTATCATACGCAATGCCAGAGATTTCACTGATCAGGAACAAAAGATGCCCATACAGTCTAAAAGGAACACAAGACAGTGCTCCACATCTTAATATCTTGCTTTAATTATTCCAATTTACACATAACTTTCATCCCTGCAAGACTATAAAAATTGTGTTCTGATAATCAGTTTCAGCATTTGTCTGAGCCCTGTGTCTTGTTGTATTGCATTTTTCCCCTAAACACATCCTGTGCCTCTCCCCATGTGTTTCACTCCAACTTTCTCTCCTATCTTTTCATGCTTTGCTAAAAAAGTTGTTGCTGTTCTGTGAAATAAAGTATCAAAACCGAATGGACCTAAGAATGACATCATTACCTATGTGTAACAAACAGAATCATATTATTCTTAAGAATAAGGTGGAAAGTAGTGAAAAGCATGAAGTGAGTGGTGAAATCTGCCAGACAGAAGGCACACAGTGCAAAAAAAAGCAAACCATGGCCTTGGGAAGCCAAACTTAGGATGTTGCATGTGCACTGGGAGAGAAAAATATTGTAAAACCAAGCTTCTGTTGGCTTCCTGTGCCTAAAGATTAAAGAATGATTAAAGAATGAACAGACAATGTTGTCCAGGACGACAAAGTTTGGACTCCAGATTAAGGTCTCAGAAAGCAGAAGGTAAGTATGCATATTGTGGTGCTCATTACCCAGAAAAAAAGCATACACAAACATTAAGGACAGGGAGCATTGACACGGAGATAAAGGGGTTGCTCAGATGAGGAAGTAAGCAGCCTATCACTAATAATTCAAACCACACAAATTTTTGCAGATGGCATGCCACTTCCACATACTACATTGACTCCTAAATCATCACTGCCTTGCCCTCTTGATTCTCACCTGCAGTGCTATGTTTGCCTCCTCGTGGAGGGCTGCGTGTGAGACATGACCCTGCAAGACAACACCCTGCACATGTCCCAGGCTCTCCAGGCTCTGGCGCCCGCTCCAGCCTTCTCGTTTTGAGGATTTCTTGCAGAAAGCCAGTTACCATTTCATTGCTGCTCTGAAGCGTACGATAGGGAATCAGCCTATTCCTATGACTGGCAGCAACAGCACGCCTCAGTACTTGCTATACCATTAGCTTTACATTGATCTTTTTTGTGTGATTTCTAATCTGACAATATTCACAGCACAGTGCTATTCCTGAGAAGATTGTCATGATATATGGTAATATATGGGATATATGATACAGTATTTTACATATTTTGACTGCTACAAATGGTTGCTTTCTAACTGCTTTTTGGATTCTCAATAGAATGAACATATTTTGTCAAGTTTGGTTATGCAAGAAAATATTCATATCTTTGGAGAAAAGGAGGAATTTTATATACTTGCTTTAATGGATTAGAAATGTACTCACTTTAAAGAACGATATTATCATGTTTTAGAAATGTAAGCTATAGATAAAATTGTTTCTAATATCATTTAATGCATCTTTTTAATTCATTTGTAAAATAATCTGAAGAGCAAGTAAAACAAAATAAAAGTTCACAAAATATTCCCTGTCCTCAATCTCAGTTAAAAGATGTCACTAATTTATTAACGTAGTTGATTAATCCAGCTGCTTATATTGTTAAAATAGTCATAACCACAATTAAGATGGTACCTCATTGTCTTGGGTGCTGTGGAAAACCACAGTCAGTAGAAAATGTTCATTTCTTGAAAACATTCATCATAAACAAGAAGTAATTAACTTTACCTCTCTGAGAACAAAAGTCTTGATTGTATTCCCACTTGCAACATTTATCCCCACAATAAACAAAAAGAGCAATATTTAAAATTTTCTGCAGCGTCTATAGTATGTGGTCTCTAGTGTGATCAGACCCCAGCTAGGAACACCGCCAACGGCCATCATTGGTAAAGTTATTGTGATGTTACTAGTTGGCCTGCATTTGATACATTGACTTGAAGTGAAAGAGAAATCAAACTGCTTTCAGAAACAGCCAAAAAGTTTTAGAATTTGCAACAATACCCAGTCTAAGGTATACTTTTAGGCTACCTGCTGCATTTTCAAATAGTTTTAGATTAATTGCTTTACTGTATAAATTTGAACTAGAGAAAGTAAAAAGGCACATTGCATTGTGCTCATGGAACTGCTATAATTTGTGTTAAGTGTAGTTGAGCAGGACTGTCAGAACCAACATGCGACTGATCCAAAGTCCACAGAGTGAGAAAAACAGTGCCTAAATATACTCAACCCTTCCAGAAAACAGTCTTTATTTTCTAAGTCTACACCAAGAGTTCTAACACAAATGCTGCCCTCCCTAAGTCTTCTTAAATCAGTAAGTGCTAAAATACGTACTTAGTAAAAGATAACAACATAATCAGTTATTTATGAACATTTGGATCATTTAAAGTACTGGGTTGGGCAACATAAACTCATTAAAGCCTTTATGTAAATCTATAATTAGGTTGGGTTTGGTCTAAATTTGCAAATAAAAAGAGATTATTAATTCAGAGGTGGGGAAAGATAGAACTAGAAAATTTCAAAAACTTTCAAAAATATTACATTTTCCCCAACATTTCTGCCAAATGATTTTTGTTGATTTCATAGGCTAAATTAATTTCTAAATATATGCTTAAAAAAATTCAGATCCTACAATCGTAAAAAACCACCCTTCACTCCAGCATCAGTTCAACTAGAATGTTTCAGCATCATAATGCTCTAATTTATTCCTTCACTTTTCTGTCCATTTTTTATGAAGTTGAAGCATTTCCTAACTGAGCAATGCTGTCAAATTAGTTTTGAATCTTGCCATTCTCAGTTCTCTTTTTGAGCATATGAAAAGGGGGAAAAATTAATTAGTTTAAAAAAAAAAAGCAGCAGAAGTTCTAAGTCACATGAACTGGAATGAGTACAGAACTGAAAGATTAATTTATTCTGATTGTCACCTTTAAATAGGTAATGACGGTAAGATACAGTGCCCTAAGGGTATCTGTGCAGAAATGCACACGCTGCACATTTCTAATGGCTCACTAGATGGCAACATTGCTCTGCTGAAATACAGCTGTAAGGCTGTAGACACCTGCCCTGCAAAATTTAACTATCACCTTGGTAAGAGGGATATTAAACTATGGCCTAGAAAAAGAAGTGAAGAAACATTACACAGGACTACAGTCACAAACTCATCCTTTCTGTGTGGTGGGTGGTGGCCTTTAAAGGGAACATCCACATAGATGTTAATGTCGCCTTACGTATGGGTTTTAGTTAAGAGTTCATCGCATTTTGAGTGTGCTGGTCCCTACGGTGTCCCTTCAGATAACATCTAACTGACCCATACATGTTCTGTAAGCTGTCCATTAACACTTGATTTGGCACAGGGAATGAATCCTGGAGATACGGAAAAGGGAATTAAAGAATAATAATAAAAAAAAGCTTATCACATTGGAGAAGTGCTTTTGCAGCCTTCAACAGCAAGGCACGGCGTACTTTTTAAGACATCAGTCTGATGCCGGTATGTATATTACATATGCAACATACAGTGCTGTGAACATCCATGAACATTATAGAGATGGAGGAATAAACTAAATTCTCCGAAAGTAATGGGAAAATTTCTACTGAAAGGAGAAAGGTGTGGGAGTGCCTTTCAAATATATTCTCGGCAGAGGAGTTGAGAATGTTTCCAGGTGAAGGTCTCCTCTCAGGATGGGACAGTGAATGAATTAAATGCTAAGCTCCTTGTATGATATTGTAGCAATGGAAATTTAACAACTTTACATTATATAAAGTTGTTCGCTGTAGGTCCTGAGATGAATGTATGAAGTCAGCTAAATTAAGGCTTACATATGCACAGGGTGTCATTTGCAGTTATGAAGGGGGCTTTTCTTGAATGTACCCATCCTGGGACAGTCTTTAAAACATTTTGAAGGTTTTCCTTTACTTTAATCTTTCAGCCAATGCATCAGGGTTAAAAGAGTTGTGTGTTGGGCTGTATTTGGTGAGTAGGGCAGGTGATGCCTCCTCCAGTTCTCACCCCGTGGCTGCCCTAGGGAGCCCACCTTGTGATAACAGCAGAGCAGGGTCAGCGGGGCTGCGGAAAGGCAAGACCGAGCCTACCAACCCTACTTATTATTTGACTTTGATTTTGGTAGAAATATGAGCTCTTGAGCCATTGGGTATTTTCAAATAGTGCTGATGTTGAAGAATTGCCACGTAAATATACATAACCAACACTTTTTTCTGTAATTCTAGGGGCTGGGCTATGTGACCTCCAGTACACTCTAGTGGTGGCTTACTGGCTACCTAAATACACAAAGCTATAGGGCACTCCTCAGTTCGACCTGGAGTGAACCCTTAACCAATTTGTTTTCTCCACAACAGTGTTCGCTAATAATTTTTTCTCATCTTTAAGAAATCATAGGCTGGTAATCTCAGCTGAAGTCAAGGCAGGGAAACCTTTCCATTAACTTTTACAGATCTGAGCCACATATTTTGTGAGGAAAATGCAATGCTCAGCTCAGTGACAGATAATATTATGCACATATATTTAAACAAGATGGTCTTTAACTTGACCAAGTCTAAAAATAAGCCTTTAATACCTGCTAATTTAAAATCACACTTGGGAGCAAGCATTGCCATCTCTCTGCGGGGCTAACAGGGTCAGGAAATGGAGCTCCCTTCTCCCTTTAGGATTTCCCACGCACCAGCTGACCTCTGTCACTCTCTCTGTGAGGAGAAAGCTGCTCTGCAAATGACCAAATTTTCTCTTTCAACATCACAAGCAGATTTCACCCCCACTGTTTGAGCTCCCACCGCAGCATGAGGAATTTCGGTGTTCCCAGACATGCAGATGGCACCCTGGCCAGGGAGAAACAGGGCAGTGCCGTGGTGTCCCTGGCAGCACGCACCCTCAGGCCATGGGTGCCTCCTGTGCTGGCAGCATCGATGGCTGGCAGGACACACCTGGGTCATGCCACCCGTGGACAGCAGGACAGGTAGAGAAAGAGCCTGCCCAGTTCATCTGGTTGCTGCATCTGACCTACTTTGAGCTCTGCCCACTTGACTGCAAACCCAGAGCAAGTCTCCCATAAGATACCTTGAGTTAAGGATGAAAATACCTCCCTTGAAAGAAAAAGAAGCTGGTCTGGAAATGCAGCTGATGCCAAGCTGAGGCTCTGCTGTATGCGCATTTAAGAGCTTTGGAGTGGTTTCTTTATGCTTTGAGTTTCTTTTTGCAAGAGGAACTGGAATACTGACCAGGGCTGAATCTATGGCACAGCTCTGCCTAATGGGGAACTACCCGATTTCATTCAACTTTTCTCCTTTTTAAGCTTTGGCTGTTACATAAGAAATTTGTGTCTGTATCTCAAACTACTCTTTCTTATACTTAGCCCTCTCTTCCCTAGGAGACAAAACCTATCCTGCTTCTCACAGCGATCAGATGATGTGCATTTGTACCTTGGACTATTCAACTCATTTGGAGGAATATACTGGTACTAAATACGTGTTAAGTACTATATACATATACATATACACAACTTTAATTTGTCAGCACCTCTTCCTCCTACAGCTATTTCCTGGTATGGTATTTAGAGATACTAGTAAGCAAGCAACGTGGGATTAGCTATATTTTGCTTGCTGTGCCATTCTAATACTATGTGTTGAAACCTTTGCTGTGTAAAAATTTTGAATCTCAAAACTGTTAAGTTGAACAATTTTCATTTCCACTACAAAGTCTACTATAGATGAAGGTATGTTCGGGAAAAAGAGCACTTTCACATTCAAATTAAAGCATAGAACTGTTAAAGATCAAAGTAGGCCTGACCATTTTGATCCCCTTTTTGTGGAATTAGAAAACTAATGTGTGACAGAAAGAATGTATATGATGTGTAGATTATGTCATAGAGTTTTTTAGAAATCACTATTGAATCAAACTGACAGGGAAATGAAGACTTGTTGTTTGGATTTTTCAGAGAACCTTACTGTTGGATAGCAAGCAAAAAGCGAATACTAAAGTAATTTATACAACTGCAGCAAGTTGTTTAGTCAGGTGCAGCAGGGACCATTGTTAGAACTTGTTTTACAAGCATTTAACATTTTCATTAATAATCTGAAAGAGAGGGTTCACAGCCTGTTAATTAAATGAAGAGAGAATTCTGAATTGAAAGAAATCACAAAGCATCAGTGAGGACTGAGACATAATGTAACAGGATTGAAAAAGTTAGAAAATTAAGAAAGAGAAAATGAGATTCAAACTTGGAAACATGTGGTCAGAGGTATCTTAATAAAAACTGCCCTGTACAGGAGAGAATTGAGTGAGAAACAAGCAAAGCAGTAACAGTGAAGGAATAAGTGAACTGGATGTTGGCTGGCATGTGATGCAGAAGCTGCAAAGATTGCTTTGATTCTGGGCTGCCTGTGAAGAATTCTGTCCTTCGGAGAACTTGCAGCAACTTTTAGGAGCTCATGGATGGAAGAAGTCTCACGCATGTATTTATAAGGAAAAAATTAGGAGGGTTGCGCTTAAGATCAGGCAAGTGGCAAGTGAGGTTGTGCTTAAAAAAGTACATGTATTTGAAGAACATGAAGACCAGAAAAAAACTAGTTCTGTAAATTTGAAGCAAGTCTTCAGTGAGAAAAAAACCAACATGATCTGGGATACTTAAAGCAACAGTTCAGTATCTCACCAAACAAGGTAGTGTAAAGAAATTTCTATCAGGCACGAGGACCAATGCAGCATAGCTTTTCATCATAGCATCATAGAATGTTTTGGGTTGGAAGGAACCCCTAGAGGTCTTCCATCTCCTATATATTCTCTATGATTTCATCTAACAGTTAAGGCAGTAACTGTAACATAGCATGAGTCAAGTTTATTCCTATGTCTCACTGGAGTGAGTAAGATACAATGCTGCAGTGAAATTTAAGCACACTGTAATATGAAATCAATGCATCCCAGTGCTTAGAGTTTTCCTGCTTTGACTGCAAGACTGCAGCTTTACAGATGGTCCAACAATCCACTGCAGCATTAAGAGGCATTTTCTGTTTGTTTTTAAACACCGAAAATATCATTCGCTTGTGCACTAATCCCAATATTTTATGGTACACCTATTGTATTTTTCCAGCTATGTCAGCTGATCCGTTATGCTACATTATCTCTCACTAACACCCTTACCTCTCTGCTGTAGGTGCACAAATGACATACAGCAGTAAAATCCTAGCAATTTAGGAGCCTCAGCTCCAATTTCAAAAGCAAGAGAAGTAAATCCCAGCACCTGAATTTTGCTGTCAGCTCAGAAACAGGCCCTTTGCTATGTCCTGGTCCCTGAGCTCTGGAGTTTTCCCCACTTTGTATGCTCCAGAAGGGGAACACTGGCCAGATGACACAGGGGATGAAAGCCTGAAAAATGTGGCGTGGGTTTAGGGCTGGCTGGTTTAGGGCTAGGAGAGCAAAAAAATGGGTGAAAATTTAAGAATGTTGCATTCTTTCTAAGCAATCCTGCAAAAGATAAAAGCTAAATGATTCTCTAAAGCTCCATGAGTCAAAAGATCCCATTGACTTCAGTGGGATCCTTTAGCTACTAAGGATATAGACCCGTGGCCATATTCTCTCTTTGGGCTCACTTCTGTAACGGATCATAAACCCTAATTCATGGACAATCAGAATTGTCATATTTCTGATACCTCCTCTGAGTCTCTCTGGGAACATGTCCCTTTGGTACAGGGTGCTGCAGAGACACTGCTTTTATGAGTGTTTACATTGTCTCTCAGCTGGTTTGGAGCACTGAGAACCACTGTTGCAGGACTGAGGTTTGCATAAGCCATATGTGAGTAATATTCATGCGGCTGCAAGAGCCAAGAGGGGAGCTGGAGCAGATGTGCCTCCCTGATCCTCTGAACTGCTGTGCTGTGGGTGTAGGACTTCATGGGGCAGCAGCCTAGGCCAAAAGTGATAACAAAACATGTCCCACTAAACAGAGTGGCAGAAAAGCATAACTTTCACCTGCGCAACCCACAACTAAAGCATGCAATTTGTTACACAGCTTCCTGCACATGAGCATCTGTGGGTAGAAAACATGCTACAGATTCTAGCTACACCTTCATTTTTTGATCAGACAGTTAATTACTACATACACCCTCACTGCAATATATATCAAGTGCATGCCACATCTCCAGAGCCCCAGTAGGTCTGAGTACACACATACTTTTACACATCTCAGCGTACATCCATGAGGCAGCAAGGCCAGGCCAGAACTACAGAGGTTTTTTATGATGTGGCATTAATTCATTTGTTATGGATGCTCTTGAATACCATCTTTTTTTTTTCCCTTCTTCTTTCTTTTTAATTAAATTTCATTAGTGAAGGGTTACCCTTTGATTATATTCTCAACCACAACTGACTCAGTGTACTTCACTTGTTGAGGTGGGAAGTACCTAATTAGGATGCCAATCTTCTTTCATGTTATTTCTTTATAATAGAAGTAGTGCTTCCAGTTGCATTGGAGATGTATGACTAGAAGCACTAGATGAACAGAAATCCTCCTTATAGAAGAATCACCGTTAGCCATTGCCTTTCAAATCGTCTTATCTCACAGAGAGGTCTCTTTGCTACTTTTCAAAGAAGGAATCAAGGGATAGGTTCTCCAAGGCATTCAAGCAGAAGAGCAGGGGTATCCATGCAACTACGTTCAGAGTTTGTGCACCTCATGAATTCAGTGAACTTGCTCTGCATGTACATCCACACACCAAAACCAGCGAGCTGGTACTTTTTGTCAATAAATACCCTAGAATTAGCTGCCACGGGGATTCTGGTGTTGACAAGAATATGGCTGGCTGGCTGAAGAGATCACTTAACCCTGCTAGCAATGAGCTCATTCGAAACAAGCTCCCCACTACTAATTATCACTTGGTTCTGATTGATTCATCACCTGCTTTGGTGCTCCTATTTCATAAACAGAATGTGAAACTGCTGAGTTTAAGAAACTGCATAATTTGCAGATTTTGGTATAACCAGAACTGCCTCGGTATTGTGCCAATCACCACCAGACTGATTTTCTTTCCTTTTCTCACTGTATGTGTGCGCACACATACGCTTGTGTGAACATGTAATTATTGTGTACCTGTGCATGGAATGCCTATATAATATTTTAATAAAGACATGTTATATATATACATTACACTAGAGGAATAAGAATTTTCCTTACCTATTTCTGTCATGGATATCCCCGGAGCTAATTGCCCATTGTTGAAAGAGCTATAGGTAAACAAGTTTGGTACAGAGGTGAGGTCATAGATAGGTTCCTGCTTTATCTGTTTGATTCCAGTCATGTCTAACCCAGACTGGTCTGGGGAAGGCTGGGCAGAATCCACGTTATAATAACCCTCAGACTTTGGCAGGTCGATGACGTGCCCATTTGAGTAGGTGCTGCCGGTTTCGTTATTCAGATTGCTCAAGCCGTTGCTGATGCTGTTGCTGTAAACCCTGGCGAGGGCTTCTGCCTCGCCGCTCTGCTGCTGCCGCTGTTCCTGCAGTCGCTGCTGGTGCTTCTGCACTTCAGCGTACAAGCTATCCCTCTGCTTTTTGGACATTCTTCCAAACTTCACAGCTGAAAAGCAAAGCACAATGTGAACCACTGCCATATTTCATTTTTTCTTCATTCCCCTCAACCCCTCTACTCTTTTGATATTTACTTTCAGTGTTACTTTTGCTGTGGAAACCTGTCTTTTTCTGTGCAAATGAAAGAGGATGCACAGCTTTACACCATATGCATCTCTCAAAGGAAAAAGTATTGTGTGCTTGGATTTACAAGGTGACAACAATGACTCCTATTTGACAGGAGGTCCTCAGTCAAGCAACTCACTTCACACTGTGAATGTTAAAAAGACCATGCATCCTTTTGTATCTCTGTGTTCACGGAACAACAACCCAGAGTGTACACTCTGTAGATTCATATCCCATGTGATTTACCAACTTTTCACAAATCTTTAAACAGTGCACTAACAGGATTAGTACTCTGGATGCAAACAAGCCCTAAAGCCCTATTATCGCATCCTTTCATTGGGGTGTTATCTTCACACTTTTTTAAAAAAATCTTACAGGTTAGAGTTAGAACCTAGAGGAAAATAACAGATTTGAAGGTAAACAGCACAAATGAATGTCATCTTTTCCACAGAGGAAAGTCTCAGGGATTTACACAATCAATTTACATAATCTCCATGCAGAAATCCATGCATTCCTTCTGATGAGAAAGGGAGGAAAACAGAGTGCAAACCACTCTCCCTAGGCACAGGGTTCATTACACTGAGATTGAAATTTTCAAAAATGACAGGCTGATTGCTGTGGAACTAGGAGGAGTAAATCCACAGCATGCATACACAGTGGGTCATAGATTATTATCTCTCCCCCCGCCCCCTCCAATCTCTCTATAAATTCTGGCTTTCTACTGGGCTAGATCTTGGGATCTCAGAGCAGAGGTAGTTGTTAATTGTGCTCTCAAACAAATGAGGGATACATTCAGCAGAATTTATCAGAGCAAAGCTAAGAGGCTATTGCTCTGGAAATACTAATTTCTATGTATTATGAGGTATATTTTCCAATGCAGTATTTTCCAATGAGTATTTTCAGTCCATTCGTAATTTGGATAAATGCAGAATCATCACATTTATTAGGACAGGATGGGCTTGGCTTTCATTTTTCTACTCCATAGTTCAGCTGCAGCCCTCCAGAAGAGTCTGACCCTACAGATGTGGATGATTGCAAAAATATTCAGGCAAGAAAAAGAACAGAAAAGGAGGAGTGTAATGTGAAAAGGCAGTGCCAGAATACCAAGGACATGGCAGCCTCTTCAATTTATTTGCACTTTTTTGCACTAAGAGTTGCTTTTTTTTTTTCTTCTTGTTGCCAGCCTCAGCTTACTCGCAGCCCTTCACACAGGCTGCAAGCTCCCTTGCACGAACACAGCCTGCCCCTGGAATCGGTCCATGGTACGCTGCACACCCTTACAAATGACATACAATGACTGTATTTTGAAAAATGTAACTGTGTATTTTCTTCAAATTTAGAGCCTCAGTAATAAAAACAAACACCCACTGTTTATTCTCATTATATATTCATTAATTGGATTCTCCAGCTGCTGTCAATTAGCATCCTGCCTCCGCATGATAAAAATGAATCTGTTACATGGCTGAGAGGTAAAAATCACATTCAATTTCTCTGTTAAGAAAACCCATACGGCCTATTTTAAACTTGCAAGAGCTCTTAATATCGTTAAGTATAAACACCCTTACATAAACAATGAGAGAAGACAGCGATGCTGTCAGAAGAATCTTTGTCTGTACGCAGTGGTCCCTGAATTATCGGTTGGGAAGACAGTGCTGTCAGTCACGTTAAAATGCCCCTGTGATACCTCCAATCATTGGAAGATATTACTTTTAGGAGGAAAGCATGTGCTGTTAAATTACTGAAATGTTACTACTTTAATCTCCTCCAGGAAGGGTCGGGAGCTAAAGCATCAAGAAAGCTGCTCGCTAGGACCAAAAGAGTTCACGTATTAAAGCCTAGACTGCAAGTCCCCTCCTGGACTGGTGACCAAGTTGTTTCAGTGAGGTAGGAAAAGACCTATTATGGTCCAAATTTAAAATAAGTTTATAATCTGTGGACCATCTAGAGAAATAACTCTTTAAGTAACTTCTCCGTCAATGACTGTTAATTTCAAATGACACATTTTGCGTAAACTTTCTAAGACAGAAAACTGCTGCCAGGCAATCGAAATTAATATAACCTGCCTTCAAAAATAGTGCATTTTCTTCTCATATTTCCTGACCATTTAAAATGCATCTGTCAGCTGGAAACCCCCTGCACTAGAGGTGGTGACTGGGGCAGGTTGGCTGTGGGCAGCCTTGCCCGAGCCTCCCACTGCCTGCAGCTCTGGTGTGGTGCATATTCTCAGCTTGCCACAGCTTGGAAGGTGGACCAGAGCTCTGCAAGGACCACAGGATACAGCTATCAGATACGCTGTGGAGTTTTCCTCTGGAGTAGTGTCCATTTTCAGTGCTAAACTATAAAACATTTCTTCTGTAGACGCAGAGAGGGACAAGGGGCAATGCAGTGGTGAAAGAAATGGTTTTTTAGCAATGCAAAATATTTGGTCAAGTCCTCTGAATAAAACAAACAGAAACCCCTCATGCTATCAAGGTGTAAATTTCTTCTTAACTGCCTATTTACTGTCACAGACCTTTAGAGATCTCAAGGAAAAGCATACTTTCACACATCAATATTTAATGTTAAGACAAATGTTAATGTTTAATATAAGAGGTTATATAAGCTGGAATATAAATCCAACTCTCCAGAGGTGACTTTTTTGTGCTTTTGATCAGAACACATTTCATTTTTGACTCTGTTCCAAACTAATACCACTCTCATGAAAATAGCCTCCTTTGTTAACCGAATGGCAAAGATCTGTGTCTCACAGTGCGTGCATTACAAAGCAAGGAGCTTCTCCTCTCTCTTTTTCCAGAAATCTACAGGGAGTTTAAGTAAGTCAGTAGTGAAGAAGAGTTTCAAAGGGTTTAAGTGTGAAGCAGGAATCTGACTCCTTACCATCTCGAGACATTCCCAGGGCAAGACATTTCTGCAGTCGGCAGTGTTGGCAACGATTTCTGTTGGTTCTGTCAATTAAACAGTTTCTCTGCCTTGGGCAGGAGTAGGAGGCATTGTTCTGCTGACTCCTCCGAAAGAATCCCTAGGGGCAAGACAGCAAGAGAGAGAGAGTATTACCATGCGCATATATGTGCACGCACACACACAGAGAACCATGTAAATGACTGCAATAAACTCTTATTTAGTGCAACGCTGCTTATGCTATGGCTTTTCAGATGTGTTGGCCTTGTATAGTGAAATTAAAAAAAATTTTACTTCTAATAAGGAGAATTGTGCTTTATTCTGTGAAGAATGTAATTCTACTTTGTTAAAATGCAATAATGTTACAGAATGCATTCTTATTGTGCAATGACCATGTATCATCTAACGCTTGCTCCTAACAGAGGAAAAGCTTGTCAGCATTTGTAAACAGATGACTTAAAAAGTACTTGGTCTGACAGTTTTCTTCCTTTAATGAAAGAGCCTGGTAATAACTGGCACTGGCTATGCATAGCATTAGAAGCTGAAGTGTGCTGTTCAATTTAACCTGGCAAATGTTGATCTGATCTGGAGGGACCATACACTTCAGGAGTGAAAAGTAATTCAAATTCAAGCATGACAAAAGCACAAGGATTTAATGACTGTATCAAGTAAAGCCAACACACAAAGGAGAAAGCAACACCTTTAGACACTACCATGAGAAAGTAATGACATTTTCCATTTCAATGGAATATAACATTTTATCTATGTAAAAACCTGTAGTTATTCTATCTCCTAGAAGTTTTTTCCGGGCAGTTGTGGGCTATTTGGCTAAAGATCAGAGTGCTAGGAGAGTATTAACGCATACCTAAGGCCTTAGGAGCTCCCAGCTGCTACAAACACTGAGAGGTAGTGTTATGGTAGAAGTGACATGAAATGGCAGAGATGACAAAAGGAATGAAACCAGGGGGTGAGGATTAGAGAGAGAAAGAGAAAGGGAGAAGATGTTTCATGATATTATTTTCATTCCTGTAAAATAAAGGCCAGGAGGAACAGCAAGTCCAGAGAGAGAGAAACAAAAGAAGAGAAGTTCCTTGGCTGCTTTGGCATCTCTAGACGCAGGCAGTTGCACGGTTGGGTGGTGGGAGAGCTGAAGGACAGCCCAGACCCACAGGAAGCCATGAGGAGAAAAAGGGCAGAAAACATCATTAGTGCAGTTACACTAGTCACCAGAAGTGATGCCAAAGTGGTTGCACCTTTCTGGGCTGGCTTGCAAACATCTCTGAATGGAGCCAGAAAGCAAGAGCTGACTTAATTTATCAGGCACAACCAATGTTATCTCCACACAGGCTGACAGACGGTATCACCAAGGAATGGAAATCGCCGCAGCCAGGCGTTTTGGGGGAGCGAGAGTTGGGGAGCAACAAGGTGACGGTGCCACAGGCCTCAATTCACTTGCTACAGGTAGTGCCTGAATCCTCACTGAAGTCCTGGCGAACCCAGTGAGGATGGTGTGAGCTGTCAGTAACAACAGGTGACAGGCATTGGTGTTGCACCCAGGACACCAGCAGCGCTGGTTCTTGAGGCTGTGCGTAAAGAGACTTCCTTCATCTGGCCCATGCTGGTTTTATCAGTGATTATAGTGTATCTAAAAACTTAATTAAGTTTTAAGATTTTCACTTTTGAGAATACAGATGTCCCTTAGGGTAACTCTCAGAAAAAACGTGGTGGGGACTCACCTGATCCTGACTGACCAAAAGTTTCCTGAAACTGTGGAGGTGAGTTTAATTTAAGGCTAAATCGATGCTAACTGCAGATATGCAGATAACTGCAGCTAATGGATGCTAACTGCAAACTTCGTTTGCTGAACTTTACAGCCAGTTTTGGTTTTGACACGCAAAGCATTTTCTGGTTTGAAGGTTTAGATTTTAGCAGCTCCTATGTGGATATGGATTTGAGAGAACAAATGAATTAAATAACGTTAAAAAAACCCACAAAACCATCTAGCATTGACTGTGCTTTATTCTGTAGTGCTGTTTTTTTCCCATTAAGGTTGATGTCATCTCAGAAGAATTTGTTTGCTCCTTCTTTGCCCCTCTTAGGAAAAAAATCAAGGGTTACATAATAAAATTAATCTACAGCAGGTAATTTATTTTTCCAAGACTTTTGTACTCTCTTTCTCCTGCATAAGATCTAAATGTTTTCTTACAATGTATAGACAATCCTTTCATTTCATTTTTAGGGTATCTTTATATAATATTGGCTATATTTACTGAGAATAATTCCATTTGAGGGAAGCAGGATGTAGATTATTACTGAGGAGCTACGGACTGAAATATTCTCAACACTGACAATAAGTCTTTCTGCATCTTGAACTAGTCACTTTATCCATCACTGACAGTCAGTCTGAGAAGGGAAATGGACATGTAAACTACTGTCTAAATCATGACAAAACAGCAGTAGCTTTGCTCTAGGGGTAGGCAGGAGAGATGATGGAAGGCTTCTCAGTGAAAGAAGGAGCCACAGAGACAGATGGGATGGGAATCTGTCTTCAGGTTTCACGATAGTGGCAGAGCCACCATTTTCTTCAATGGGTCCAGCAAGTTATTCAGCATATGCAGGCATGCACACGGAACAGCAGTAATACTTATGATGCTCCTTAAGCACTTATAATATGCATTTGCAGCGGCATAGCTGATGTAGGGACACAGAATTAAAGGATTTCCTATCCCTTGAAGTCTGCAGCACCGCCACTGGCAGTACAATCCTCAGATGCTGTGTCCCGAAACACTGCGGCTGTCTGGTGCCTGGCTCAACGTGTGTGCACGCTTGTGGAGTGGTTCTCCCCTCTTTCTTCCACACATGGTCTCCCTCTTAATTAATTTGGATTTCTAACGCATTCATTCAGCCAAAAGGAGCCAGAAATGACAAATTATTAGTAAGCGGGCTGAGCAAATAGGTATTTAATTGCTGGGCAATGAAGAGCAGAGTTGCACTGCCCGAGATAGTGCTTACCTTAAAAGAGAGTTCTGACAGCCTGAGATGCCTCCCATAGGGCCTGATGTGAAAACTGACAACTTTTTTCACAACAGGCTCACAAAACAAGATTAGACTAATTGATCTGATACTGCAAAACTGGCACAAAAACAATAGGGTTAAAACTGTCGTAAGAGGAAGAGAAGCTCTTTATCTCAATAAGCAGTCTACACACAGAGCTGAGGGGTATCATCTCCTCCTGAGGCACACACAAGGGCCAGAATTAACCCTAATCACATCTACAAGAGAGCCTACTCCTAACTGCTCTGTGGGCGCTGAGTACCGAGAAAAGAAGATGTTTTTCTGCTTGAAGCATTTTTCTCCTGTAGCTTTTGTGCCAATTTTGAGGTATCATACCAATTAGTCTAATCCTGTTTCATGTTACCGTCATAAGAAGATGCTCACTTCCAGTCCAGGGCCACAATAAGACATTGACACACTGCGGGTTGTTCCATTTACATTTGTTAATGTTTCTGAAGGAAATCTGATCTTTGACATTATATGGCTTCTCAGTGTGCTGGCATTAAAAGCTTTCTTTTGGGAATGGGTGCACCCAAATTTTCAGATTTTTCAGATGTTCTAAAATTTCACAGAATATTAAATAAATACAGATGTGCTATTTCACTCTACAAATATGCACCCACTTTCAAATGTACCAGTTGGTGTGTTTACACATAGAAGAAATCAGAGATGCTGCCTCTCCATCTTTGCAATTTCACATTTACACTCAGAGCTGAAATACCAACATGTAGTATGAAATCCCAGTTTTCCATGAGTAATGATATAATGCCTTAGATAATAAAACCATAGGGCATTTTTAACGTTGAAAACTGAAGCCTTTCTTCTCTTGGCTTGGGGTCTGATTTGTGTTGTTTGAACTAATGCCTGGGATAATAAGTTAACATGACTAAGCAGAATGGAAGGGGTTTTTGCCTTTTTTTTTTTTTTTAACCTCCAGTTCCCAGCAATTGCCATATGCTGGAGCCTATAAGGAAGAAGACAAAGGACCCTTTTAAACTATTAATAATGTAAGGCATTTTTTCTTTTGGAGATTACAATTTGGCCTACAGAGAATGCAAAGGGGATAAAATAGGACCAAACCGACACCTGTAAGCACTTAAGATGTCGAACTGAGATACTGCCACGACTTTTAATGCTGCATGAATTGTATAGGAAACAAGACAAGAAATCCATCTCTCAAGCTGATTTGAGGTAGAACAGGTGTGACTTACAGTTGCTAGCCTCTGCATCAGCACTTACACTGCATCAGATGTGATTAATTCATGTTTCAAACGAGGAGGTAACTCTAAAGACTATTTGATGAAAAAGAAAGCAACTAGTAAAATTAGGCATGAAATGCATCCATATCAGCAGCAGGCTTTACAGCCTTTGGCACCACTTGCTTGAAAGCGTGTAAGAGTGTATTATTGTACACAGATGCCTGAGGCTAATGCAGATGCTGATGACTATGCTGTATTAAAATCTCATACCTTGCAGCCTTCACATGTGATGACTCCATAGTGTATTCCAGAGGACTTATCACCACAAATTTTGCATGGTATCACTTCAATTTGTGCTGAAAGAGAAAAGAAGACAAATATTTTGGGTACATAATTCTATTTCACTTCTTTCTTGCTGAAATGAAGATCTTAAAAACTAGAGCTAGTCAGTAGGTAGCCTGTTCACCCCCCTGACAATATAGAACTGCTTCTTATTGTACTGTGTGTTTCTGAATGCTTTGATTTGGCAAGTCTTAATTGCTTCACATTATGTAGTTTGTACCATGACCCACAAAACTCTTCAACAATTCAAGATATCTCATGATTAGCATTTTTTTCCTCATATTGTTCTTTTTTGATTTTATTTGTTAATTTCATTATCATTATTTCTAATGACAGTCATTGGGGTCCTAAATATTACTTAGATTGTTCTTGTTTATGCATTGCAAATATTCACGACTTTTCATTTTGTTGAGGTAGAATTACATGATATATTTTGATGCATTTTTCAAAGCAGTAGAGGTGATGGAGTTTTCACATCCTTCAGATTATGGCTTCAAGACACACAAAGATGCCAATCCTGCTGGCAGAGACGGGCTTGCAAATGATTGCTTAACCTCTCCTTCTCTTCAAGCCATTTGCTTCAGCATCAGTTCACAGGAAGGCAAGGCTGAGGCAGACAATTTAAGTAGCCAGTGGCTCTGTGCTGGGAGGGGCAGGTACTATCTGAAAATGTTTGAATATGGATATGCTTCAGATCCTTTTATAAATGTAATGGTTATTTAATTCAGGGAAGGAAAACATATTTTGCTATCTTCCATGTATTTTTTCTTTTGCTAACATAGCCATTTGCTTCCCTCAACTACTCTGAATCCTGTGTGTGTTTCCTTTGATGACACTGTAAGAGTGCATACTCTGTAATGTAGGGAAGGATTGTGCCTTTATTCTAGCCAGATTCACTGAGAAGAAATAGAAAACCTATTTTCTTCCCCTTTTATTTGTTTTCCTATGTGGGATGCATGCCTCCCTGCAGTTCTTCTGCCAGTTGGAAGTAGCATCACGCTTGGTAAGGATCAGTACTCCTGGTAGATGTGTTTCCTCCATTCCCAGGGCAACAATAGCAGCAGTTCTCTGCAACACAAATCACTCATCAAATCCTTGGGTAGCAAAACTGAGAGTCTGTGTAGTATGCCTACCCCAAGCATAAGTACAGACCTACTGTCTGTACTTTAACTGGACACATTCAACTGCAAAGTGGTTTGGGAGACAGGGAAATAAGATTATTGTCCAGATGCTCATCCTAAGAAGAGCATCCCATTTCAAACCCATGGGCATTCAAAAAGGCTGTAAATGCTTAAAAAAAAAGGTACTTAAAAATGACTGCACTAAGCACACTTGTACAGTGGATGCTGTGACAATGTAATGATACAGTCTAGATTTTTTCCCATTTCTACCTATTGTTATCATTTATCACTCTTAGCAGAAGCCAAGAGTTTCCTAAGAGTTACCCTCCTACCACCATGGGGTTAAACAACCAAAACTCAGAACCATGTCCTGCGGAGCCATCACACTTACCACTGAAAGGTGCATTGCATCCTCTACTCCCCTAGCCCCCCACTTAGGGAGAGGCCTACCAAGGGAAACTCCACAAGGTGAATGCAAGTGGACCCTCCTCTCTGGAAAGTTAAGTAACTATTCCCTTGGGACCCATGTTCCAAAGGAACCAGGGAAGAGGGACATTCATGGATGGCTAAAGAGACTTTAGTTCCCCACTGTAAGCTCAGTTGCCTGAGATGCTGTCTCTGATCAAGCATATTTTTAGGCAAGGCTTAGGCAAGCAAATCAGTTTTTAAACTGCTCCTAATCCAGGATTGATAGAATTAATTTTATTGTAGAAAATAGCGATTTGTTGTTAATATGTTCTGGATGGAGATAACCCATAACCAAAATCTTGCCTGCCTTTGTACTTAAGACAGTTCATATCTAGAAATACAATTTCCTATGTCATCCACAATTTTTGGGATGTATCCCATTTTTTTTTTTCATGATCTAGGTGGTGGTAGTTTCCCTCCCTTCTTAAGAAACTAATATGTATTAGTCATCCTGGCATGATAGTCACATAAAAAAGAAGGGAATTCCTTACAGAAAAGCATCTGCAGTTCCTTGGCAATTTTGCTAGGTTGGTCCTTCTCAAAAATTCCTAGGCTTTATCCCCACTGAGATAATTAAAACATTTAAACATGCACCTCCAGGTACTCCTGTTTGAGAGGCTAGCTTGAGTAATTGCTCACAGGTCTCTGCTTGAGAGTCATGTGGAGGGAGCAAGGCTAAGTTCTGGGACCACGCACTGCCTTATGTTGACAAGCACCAAAGACAATGTCAATCTCAGAGGCAGGAACTACAGTGGGAATGTGAGGAGATCTTCAGCAAAAGACAAGACAAAGGAAGAAAAAAAAAACCCAGAACAATATGAAGGTACTTTTAATGTGGCTTGCACAGGCAGTTTGTAACTGCGACAGGAACAGGGACAGAAGAACTGATCCTGTGACACTCGTTGCATTTAGCACAGTACTCGTTATTGTAAGCAACCAATAATTCCATGCATAGCTTGCTATTATAAGTGCTATATTAGCGGTAAATATTTGTGGACCAGGTCACTAAATGCTAAGGCTCCAGGTTTCAATTAATATGAAATAAATTCTTTAGACTTGTGGCTCATTGGTTAATTCAAACCCTTATTCTAGGAAATTGCTACCATGGCTCCTTAGAGACCTCACCAAAAAGGCAGCATCTTTAGGACACAGAAGGCATTTGAAGAAGTTTGGAAAAGTAGACTCTGCTACTGTCTCCTAGGCATTTCTTTTTGTTCATAAGACAGCAGAACAATTTAAGGATTCATAAAAGAAAGCTTGAGTTGTTAATTGTACAGGCCAGACGAAAAAGAAGCCACTGTATTCCCAGAAACATCTTGAATTACTGTAATTAACACCCAGTGTACCAGGTTTCTTCTGCAGATTTAATGATTGTCAGAGGCTACTACACCTTTTTCACTTTGTATCTTTGTTCAGCTGCCTATAATTTTATGTTGTTTTTCTTCTCCCCTTCTCCTCTTAGACCAACAAACCATTTAGGGACCTGTATATCCTACCTCTCTTTATAGCTATTATAAAATAAGCAGCTCGCTTCTGAATTCCTTACAAGTATAAAATGCATTGATTCAGTACTGCTTCCTGAATACTGAGGCAAAATGGAATGAACTAATAATAGTGGAACTGGCATAATGGTAACTTTCAGCAGTGCAGAAATAGAACTTATTTTCTCCCAATGTAGTAAACATGAGGAAGGATCTAAGAGCAAAACTACTTATCTCCACTTCTAAAGTCCTTCCACTTGCCTTCTTATCCATCAACTTTAATAACGCGAATAAGAATAATGGCTCCTGCCTCTTTTCAAGCAATAACACAGGTCTCAACTGTCCATTTGTCCAATTTTTCAACAAGCACATTCAGTTTTCATCCTGTCTTGAGACGTATCACTCAGTAAAAGCCTGCAAAACCACCATCAAGCGGATGTCTAACAAAACACTTATAATGTTTGGATATGTGCTGCATTGTGGTTGCTCCTTATCATCAACCATAGCTTCTCTCATAAGGACACAAGGTCATCTTATCTCTCTGCGGTATTCATCTCTTATTTTGCACTTAAGTTCGTTGGGGCTGGGAACTGCCTCTAGTTTTATATGGCACCCTACAAATTAGAATGCCACAAGGGAAATTAATTAATTAATTCTACATGACTAGTAATAATAATCCACAGGTGCTGGGCTTACCACCTGGAACCTAATTCATGCTCTCAGGACAACAGGAAGAAGGGTGGAATCCTATTAACAAAGCAAATACAAAATCACCTCATACATTTGTAATGAACACCTTGATAAAAACAAATATGTACTTAAAACTGTCTTCAAACCAAACATTAGCTGTTTTCTCGAATGTTGCTCCAAGAGGAATAAAAAAGTACACTGAACTGCCTTTTTGCTCTTTTTTTACGAGCAAAAAATTTACTCACAGGCACAAAATTCATTATCCTAAAAGTAGGGCAATAATCATGTCTCAAGAATTGTTATATTGGTGAAATTAGGAATAAATCTGGAAGGAGGTACACTGCTGAATTCCTCTTGAAACAAAGACAAAAGTCAACAAGGCAGCTAATATGTCCATTGTGTATTTGTGAGGAATGCCACTCACATGCATATGCTGTCTAACAAGAAAAAAAGCAAAGCTCATGTTTTATATAATCTCAGTTTAACATCTGAGGAACTTCATTCAGGAGAGACAGGACTATAATCTCCCAGACCTGTAGCTTTGTTTCCAAGGGGAAAAAAGATTGGAGCTTTCAATATTTAGTTCTTGATCAAAAGAGGATACTAAGGCATGCTGGGCATGAACTTTGAAGAGGAAGTCCTCTCTCTAATTTGTTGATCCAGGAGGGATTGCACTTGGAAACATCAAGGCTAATCAGAGAACCGATATCAAAAAAAGCAGCTCCTTCACCTTCCAAGAATTCCCATCATCCTTAAGCTGGAGTTCTTTGAAAAATGCTAGTATATTGGCCCAGTTCACTTTCATGTTTGTATCCCTAAGTGATTTCAAATTAAATATATTCAGCATTTTTATCTAGTTGCCAACTCTGCTTTTTTTATCCTAACAACTGTAAGACAGGCTTCTTCCTTGCACGTTACCATCAGTAGAAGTTTCCATTATAAGTTAGGCTGCCAACTAGGTCTTGGTACCCCCTTTGCCGCTGGATTAGATATTCTGTGGCTTCACAGTAAGACCTTCAGGTGCTTTGCATTTTTATTTAATAATCTGCAAATATACAGCTGAGGATGCTAGTTATGTTTTCCAGCCTCTGTCATACCTCATACAGTGAGAGCTACATAGTTAGCAATATCTCAGCAAGCTAATTAATGCCAGCTAATGTTAATTAATGTGTCTGTAGATCCATTTGCTGTCAGCCATACTCCAAATAAGCCATTAGAGTAAGCAGATATGATGGAATTCACCCAGGAAAATAACTTTTTCATAAAATATTAGCATTTTTGCACAGTGATACACACAACTCTGACTGTGAGTCTGGACCCTGGACTTTGTTAGAGCTGTGAAGACCGTCAGGTCCACTCTGCCCAGGGCCCTCTCTGCATGTGCGGCAAGGCTGATGATTCCCACACACATCAGTCCTACAGCTCACATGCAGAGACATATAAATTCCCCAGAAGCAGCAGTTCTTTTATATCTATATGTCTCACTTAGCACAAAGACTAGGTTTGATCTGTACATAATCTGTAGAAACTTGTCATGAATTTCAAGTTAAGTGGTAGTCCTGGATGTTGGATATTGACAAATCTGATCATTGCTCAAAATAGAAAAGTGATAGATTACTGCTAAAAAGATTGTTTTTCCCATAAATCCATGCAATTGTCAGCTCTGATTTCTTTCATGGTCTCACACTTCTAACCGAAGTTTTTTCAGCTTATAATCAATGTCACTTGGAAGCTTTTTAGTGATGTGTTTTCTTTTCCCCTTCCTCTTTTTTGATTTTCCAGTGGAAAAAAAAAAAAAAAAAAAGAAAAAGCACTGAATTGTACATCAACTGTTCTTACAGATCAACTCTGCCATTTATTGCATGGATATTCTAAAGACTATTGGAAAAGAACCTTTTAAAACCTCAAGTTTTTTTGATGGGAAAAAAGGTATTTATGTAGTTATCCTGTGCTCCTTGTTGTGTACATTTAAAATTTATTTTTTAAAAGAAAAGGTAAGAGCAAACGTTAGAAAAATGCATGACAATATCTGTAGACTGATGAAAAGTTTCAAAATTACATGCTACATATTTGCCTTTTTGCAGGTTTTGCACATGAAGGAAACATGTTTGTATCTGCACTGTAGATATATACTTTGGAAGAATATTGTATCGGTTTCACAGCCTTTATAATGTTTACAGACCATTGTCAAATGCTTTGAAATAGACAGATGAAGTAATATGAGTACAAATTATTATGGCTGCTCCCCAGCTAAAGGTAACATCCAAACTGCGCTTATTATCTGATCTTTTTATATTTTGCTGTTACATCCTAATTTTGGAACAAGTCTGGAAAGAATGATCTGCACAGATTTCTGCCTTTAGAGAAAGCAGAGAAGGTGAAATTATTAAAAAAAAAAATTGCAATAGAACAGCATTTTCCCATTGCAATAAGAACAGAAATAAAAAATATTTTTGTTCAAATGCCCTTTCTCTCCTTTTCTGAGTGTAATTACAATGGATCTAGCAATGTTATTTAACAATTTATGGATAGTAGAAAGTTGCTATGCTTGTGATGGTCCAAGGATATAGATGAGATGAGATTTTTGGATAGATGCAGTATCTTTTATTAGACCAAGGGATACATTCTCTTAAAAGGAAATGCTTTCGGACCCCTAGCTTTTTATCACACCTTAGACAGAAGCAAAGGACTTCAAGCCCAAAACAGGTGAAGGATAATTGCTCAGAGCTGAATTTCATTATGCTAATCAATTAGAAAAGCTGCAAGATTTGCAAGGTTGGATAATTCTCTGTGGAGCAAAGGCAGTTGTGAGCAAGAGAACCATAAGAGTCTTAAGAGCAGTGACATGATGTTGTGAGATAATTGATATAGTTATTTTGGATTACTAGTCTTTTTTTTTTCATGCAGAAGTGATGATTTTAATGAGTTAAAAACATATGTAAATTAACAGAAAATCTGGATTTCCATGGGGTTTTTGCAAGACAGTGGTGGTGATGCTGTTTCCTGGACTCCAAATAGAAGTTGTGCAGCTTTTTTTGCCAAGAACGACAGCGCAGCACTCAATGAAACACCAAAAAAGGTTAGGAAGATGCCAAAGGCAGAGAGATTGCTACCTAGCAGCTTGTTTGTTTCTTTGTTTTGGACAAGACAGGGTGGTTGAAGTGCACAAGAAGCCCAAGTGTTTAAGGCTGTCCCAGACTTTCGTGGGGATGGTTCACAGACAGGGAAGGCAGCAGAAGAGGAGCAGAACTGTCCATGTCCTCTGCGGGGTGGGGATAGCTGACACAAAGTACAGCCCAGTGTCCAGATCCAAAAAGATGAAAATCAGCATCCTTGCCAGAAGTTATGGCTCAAAGCTTGAGCCCTGAAAGGCTGTGCTCAAAGAGTTCATAAAGGGTCAAAAGACCAGTAAACTTTGACAACTCACCTGGCATTCAGTAAACCTGTACAGAAGCATTTTCATTGCCTCTCAGCATAGACTTCTCTGTATTAATCTATGAACTCTTTTCCCTAGTAGCTCATATGCATGGAAATTATGTGTGCAACTTCAAAGGATGGTGCTACAGTAAAACAAGTTACCACACAACAAAAACAGGTTGCCAAACCGAAGATTTGGGCTCCATAGGTGAGTTCAAATCAGAGATATTTAATTAAATTCTCAAAGCCTTAGCTTGGGCCCCATAAAGAGCTCAGAAACTTGCCTTATTCACAGGGAAAGATTTAAGTGTATAATAAATGCAGAATTATTACTGTACAGTTTCTACTTCCCTCAAAGACTCCAGCAATGGTTCTGCTGATACTGCACACTTTCCCTAAAGAGATTATTATGGTAATCCCAAATATTATACTACCCAAGCTATCTCATATTTGAGCTCATCAGATCCAATGTTCTGCAAATAATCTCCAGCAGCTTTAGCTAGTGTTTACATAAGCTGGTCAGGGTGGCTATTTGAGCAGTGATGACCATGTTTTCTAATTCTCTACACAGTAAATGTGCACTTGCTCAAAAAATAGCAGCCTATACAGCAAATACATTGCATACACAAAGTTCTTTCCTCTGAGAAGTACACTTAGTATTTACTCTGCCAATCTACTTATCATAATTTGCGGATGATTCACTTAAATTGTTTGCAGTGTAGCGGGCACTCAGCAGGATGAATTCTTTTCCCTCTTTACTTGTCTTTACTCAGAAAGCTACTCAGAGTGTGCCCAGTTTTTCTGAGTTATTGTTTTCTGACAGACAACAATCCATGGCTATTTTTTTTCTCTTCTGGACAAATGGACTAGTGAACTGTGCAAGCAAAGAGCCCAGATAGCATGATGAATATTTACAGTCCATCTTGCCTGTTGAGAGCTGGCTGAAATTGTCATACAGTACTCAGCACCTTAGTGGGAATTCTTTATGTTAGACATGCACAGCTCACTGCTGTACAGTAACAAAGCCCAGCAGCACAAAGAGAGATGCTGCAGACACAGGCTCTGAAGACCTTTTGTTTTCAAGGATGTGGGATCACACATGACCTTATTGTTCCTCACACCCAGCTGGTGTTACTGCTTTCTGGGGTGGGGTGGAAATGGACTTCAGCTTGCAGTGGAAGGAAGGCATAGGGCTTGTTCTTAACTCTGTCTGTGACAGCACCCTCTTCTCCAGCTCCTTGCTATGGGACTGCAGCTGACCCAGAATCTGATGCCATGCAAAATCATCAAGGGAAATGAAGACCGTTGCACAGCTCAGGTCTCCACACAGAACCAGCTGACACAGCAGTTGGGATATTCATGACTCAGTTGCCACTAAACAGACCCTGAAGCCAGCCTCTGTGTAACTGGAGGCTATTTAACTCCTCTTCTACAACTGTTTGTTTTCCAGACTGCTTTTCAAGCACTTGCTCTGATAAAAGGAAGAAAGGCTGCACCAACACCTGGGATGGACAGCTGTAAGAAACAGCAACGTCATGTGGGGTGGGTGTTAGTAGTGCACTATTACAGTGTGTTGTGAACGATTAAGGATTTAGGTAGTTTGTTCAATCTGTGGATAAACACAAAATAGAGCTGCTGGACCTACAAAGAATGCAGCTTCAGAGAATGTAACAACTGGGTCAGAACATTCTTCTATTGTCCCACCTCTCAAATATTATTTTTTTCACTATTTATACTTCATGTAAAAGTTGTCTGCAAATTATGAAATACTCAGAGAATTTCAAATGCTTTCTTCTTTTGGAAACATGTAAGATAACAATCAAACTGTCTAAAAAAAAAAAAAAGCCATGTTTAAAATCTCAGCCTTAGTAGGAACAAAAAAGCCCTTCAATGTCCAGAAATTACATGTGGTAGCATACATAAAAAGTCTAATAATTTTGTAGTCCATGTGCACCTTTAAAAAACAAATTTTATTTTCTTTTGCATCCATTGTTACAGCTATGTTAAACATTACCTTTTGGGATACTGTACCCAAAGATACCATTTTTCTTCACAAGTTATGACAATGTGACTTAAAATGACTTAAAGACAATGTTAAAGCACACTTGGTGGTTCCTAATGGCCTTTGCAAACTTTGAAAAATGTTATTTTTCAACTTTTATCTCTCTTCTACACATATTATGTTATAGAGAAGATACAGAAAAAAACCCTTTCACATCTAACAATGATGTGTAACAAGGATATGTTTCATATGGTAAGTATTCTGCTGTGGAAAACACCTATAAGATAAAATAATGTTTCTTTTACTTTATCAATTAGCCTAATACCTTATTTGTCAGGTTAACATAACTGATTGCCTATACCACATCACTGTTATTAGCAAAACACCCCTGTTTCTATTTATTTGGATATGCATGCTTGCAACATTTAATTACATTAATTGATCATATCCTCAATTTCCTCCAAATATTACATCCCCAGTATTATTTTTTATAGTCGCATCACTTATTGTAGCAAGCAAATGTCACAATAGTTACATTTCTGGAAATTTAGTCCTGGGAGTTTTCTTTATCTAATACTGAATACTCAGCACAAAACGTAGCACAGCACTAACCAGTGAAGAAGTGTATACACTGAGTCATCTGAACATGTACATTTAATTACAGAAAAGCCAAAGGACTTTCAGGAAGTCCTGCATACAGAATATCAAGCACTACTGAGTGTGGGCCATGAATGAAGCTGAGGGAATGGCATAACAGGGGAGTACAAAGGGTTATTTTGCACATTGATACGTAAAATTCTTGAAAACTTCCTTGCTTTTTCCCCCTGACCCTCAACACTCCTATTTCATGGAATGTTTCTCATTCCTGGAATCTCTGTAAATCTATTTGTCCATTACAATTAAAAATGCTTAATTATACTGTTTTCTGACTGCCTTATGCAAGATATCTTCAGGAAAATTTTAGCTGCTTTGGCTATTACAGTCATATACTTTGATTAACAATACTTTGGTGAACCACAGGGCACAATGCAACTTAAAAACCCAAAGCATTTTAGCAAGCTAAATATATTGTATATTTGCAGTGCTGATAAACCACTAATTAATGCAGCTTTTAATGTTAAATGTTTTACAGCTTAAAGCTTCTTGCCAAAATAGCTAAATGTAATGCTCTAGGAAAAGTTGAGAGGGAAGAATACATAAGCATAGTTTATTTCTTTATCTTTGTTAATGAGCATGATTCAGTAGCAAAAGCCTTCTTAAAAATTAGAGTTGCTTTTTTTCTTTGCCTTTCTTTTTTTTCTTCTAAGACAGAAAATCATCAAGCAAGCTGGCTGCCCAAGGAAAAGAAGGGATGAGGAAATGTGTTTCTGCTGGTATAGATTTTGATTCTGACTTGCACTGAGTAAATTTGGAGTAATTCAACACACTCAAGTAGAGTTATAGCAGTGCAGCAAAAAAGAGGATCTAACTTGCACTGTCTGGGACTTTATGTAACTGTCATCACAGTCAATGGAATAATTTCCCATCCACTTTCCTGGATCACTGTCCTTACAATACCGTCTCCCATATATTAGGCACAATATAACTCCTACATGGCAAAATGACAAGAGACATAGGCAACAGCAAACAAATAATAAAAGTGATTTCAGTCTGAAATGACTCTGCAATGCTTCTGATGTTCCATTCTTAGAGCTTTTTGAATTCAGTAATATTTTTGATCATCACTATTGATTTTCACTTTTGCACATTTTTATTTTAAAATCTTTGCCCCATCTTTTGAAAAGCAATCAAATCATCTGGAGATATTCTTGGATTTGCATCTGTTGCTGTTGAAAAAATGTTATACTTCCCAACTGTCTACTTACCAATTTAATCTGCCATCATTTAACACAGTAGGAAGAATTAATCTTTAGTAAAACTCCAAGTGTAGTTTTCTCAAGGATAGATTTGCTATAGCATTATTAATATTTCCCTATTTATTCTTCATTGGAATGCCTCATTATTGTTAAGGAAGCGAAGAAGAAAAATGTTTCAACTCACCAGTTGCATCAGTTTTTATTCTGGGTTGAATATCACACATATTGTCGTAAATAAGTAAGAGTCCTAGAAGCAGAACAGTATTCTTCCGACTACCTTACTTATTCACAGTTACACCTGTGCTGTTGCAAAAGTGGAGTCTTAACAGACTGCATTAACAAGATTAAATGGAAGAAGTGATAAAGGCATAGACTGTTCCATTTCATTAAGGAAGGGAGGAAGACTGCTGGAGGAACTAAGTAATGAAACATCATTTTCTTTTGATACTATCTTCATATAGAATGCATTTCTTATTCCAGCCCAATAATTTAAAAATAATACTTATTTTCTGGAAATTCTGAAAATAAATCTCAGCTTTCCTTTGCTGTCAGTTGTTTTTGTTTCAGCCATATATAAGAAATGGAGGATTTAAATGGCAGATGTAGGATGTCAAATTATTACAGACAAAAACCCCATCTTGTGACATAACACCTATATCCTACCTACCTGCATCCAGAGCTAAAAACTTAATTTACTTACAGTGTTTTTAGACTCCATGTGATAGACCTGACTGAAGTGCCTCTGTTAGACACCCATTACATTAAGGGAATATCAACTGAATCCCAGTTGCCCTTAGTTTGTATGACCAGGGGGAATTTGGGGGATTTAGTGGTAAGCCCTCAGCATGAATCTCTAACAGAGCTGCTCAGAGCTTGGAACTACTATTTTTTTTTTTTTTCTAGGCTCCCACATTGGCTAGGATCGCACCCTGGTTCACGGGTTATACTTGCAAGGGCATGCAGTGGCTGTCACGCACCAAACATGGTGTAGACAAATGCAAAGCACTGCAAGCTTTACTCAGGCTTTCTGTCAAAACCAAAATATGGGAAAACAAGACATAAGAAGAAAAAAATTGGGAGTCTTGGCGGGTTTTCTGTGCTTGAAAAAATTCCCCTCTCCTCCCCGTTACATATTCCCAGGCTTTTTTTTTTTTCTGGAAGAGCTCTGCAACGTTGCTTCATTTCCAGGTAACCTTTCCTTGTTAAATCATTTTCTCATGTCCTAACCTTTTTCATGAAGCACTTGATGGAATAAGAGATGATTCAGATTTTAACACTTCTGTCCTGCTAACTCTGCATATTCATTCCCTTGGAATTTGTGCCAAAGATAAAAGAGAGAGGACTTCATTTTCAAGTTTCAGTAAGCCTGATACATACAGAAGACTGTTAATCTGACCTACTATTAAAAAAAAGGATGTTCAAAATTGCCACCATCTCAGACACTTTGCTTTGCATGTTTCTTCTGGTTAGATACAACTGTTGAGGAATTTTCAAAAAAAGAAACCGGTGCAAGGGGAAATATTAGGGGAAAGTTCCAAAGTTTATCAAAATAAGGAGAATTATTGAAGATTAGGAAAAGCACAGAGAACAAACAAATACATGAGCTGGGAATAGGCAGCCTGAAAAAATATTTTTCCAATAATGAGGAAAACATTATTTAAAGGATAATAAGAAACAGGATGAGTTAATTACTTATAATAACTAATTTAAATCTGCATAAACATTACACAGCTATTTTTTTCATGACTGTTCCTAGAACCAGTCACGTAGACTACATGTGGTGCTGTGGGATTACAATCTTAAATAAGGTCCCAAACTCTTGGCCTACTGCATTTCAGATGAATAAATCCCTGGCTTGCTAAAAGAATAGGAATTGCCCTCTCTCTATTATTTCATAAATGGAAGCCTTTGATGTTATGGGGCATAATTTTTCTTGACTGGATAAATAATTGGTGTATAATTTTCCTCCTGTTGCAACAGCATTTCATTCTGCTGAAGTAGTGATTGCCTAACAAGATTTTTAAGTCTGACTGTTTCATAATATATTACTGTTCCCTATTAGACACACCACTTTCCTTTCAGATAAAAAACACGGATCAAAGAAATGGCCAAAAGAAATGAACAACATTTAAGGGTTCTTTTTCCCTTTTCTTCCTCTCTAATTTGTGTAACTGAAAATTAGTTCTGCATGAGTCAGAAAGAAATCAATAGATTGTTGCCAAATATTACAGACCCTTCTGATGCAGGAATTAGTATCAAATTGGTGCTGAGCAACGATTCCAGATGCACTGGCTTTCAAATTGAGAATTATCACTTGACTAGCAACCTAATAAATCACCCTGTATGTCCTGTTGGGCATGTTCTGCCTCCACAGGCATCAGGGCAGGCAGAATTTGGACTCAGAAGTCTTAGGCAATGTTTGCATTTTGTAATGAGAACTCAGTTCCAGAAGAAAATGGCGATATTTAAACTCTTACAAATATATAATGACATGACATAGTTTTCAATTCTAAGTTTGTATTTCTAGAAATGTATCCCACTGACTGTCAGCTGAAAAAAAATTATATTGAGGAGCAATTACAAATGAAGGAACAAATACAAAATGAAAACCCCACTCATCTGTAGCATAGAGGACAGCAAGCTCTGACATCCGTGCATTGCCAGCTGCCTTTTTGACCAGAAAGCTCCCTTATGAGCTGGTTTAATAGCCTGAGCCAACGGACAATCTGACCAAAAGGGGCCGTCATGCACTTAGCTTTTGTTTTAACTGTTTCAACATGAAGGGATCATGAAAAGCTCCTATTTGCACGCTCATGAAAGAATGTTGCCTGTGTTTGGTTCTGCCTGATATTGTTCAACAGCAAAGAGATTTTTTTTTAATATGATAAATATCCTTAAGACCAAGAAATGGAGGAAGTTGACACCAATGGATGCTATGGAATATAGCCTTATTCCTTTATGTCCTGACAGTTAATTCTCTCATCAGTCTAATTTGCTCAGCAGTTTATAGTGTCTTATAACACACATGGTCACAGGATTAGCTATGGAAAGGAGGAATGTAAACAAGTTATCATAGTAATTTAGAAAAAAAAATAAGCTATAAAAATTGTTGCACAGAAACTGTCTATTGCACTGCAGTAAAACAGACAACAAAAACCACTCTCCTGAAAGACAAAGGTATCCACATTCAAAACTGATTGGATATTACAGGTTTTTGTAGAAATTACAAAGACTCATGGGCATGGTCTACTGGAGACACCTGTGCATTTTGATAGCTCAGGGAGTCCTTCAGCTGTTGTAGGTAAAATATGTTCTAGGTGATAGTTCTGGTAAAAATGATTTTGCTAAACCAAGGACAAACTGGCCATCACTTTAGAGACCAACAAATGTGGAGATTATAGAATCATAGGATCATAGAATGTTTGGGGTTGGAAGGGACCGCTAGAGGTCATCTAGTCCAACCCCCCTGCAGGAGCAGGGACACCGCTAACTAGATCAGGTTGCTCAGAGCCCCGTCCAACCTGGCCTTGAATGTTCCCAGGGATGGGGCCTCCACTACCTCTCTGGGCAACCTGTTCCAGTGTTTCACCACCCTCATTGTAAAGAATTTCTTCCTAATATCCAGTCTAAACCTACCCTGGTTTAGTTAAAAACCATTACCCCTTGTCCTGTCACTGCTGGCCCTACTAAAAAGATTTTCCCCATCTTTCCTATAGGCTCCCTTTAGGTATTGAAAGGCCGTAATCAGGTCTCCCCGCAGCCTTCTCTTCTCCAGGCTGAACAAGCCCAACTCCCTCAGCTTGTCCTCATAGGAGAGGTGCTCCAGCCCTCGGATCGTTTTTGTGGCCCTCCTCTGGACCCGCTCCAACACTTCCATGTCCTTCTTGTGCTGAGGGCTCCAGAGCTGGATGCAGTACTCCAGGTGAGGCCTCACCAGAGAAGAGTAGAGGGGAAGAATCCCCTCCCTCGACCTGCTGGCCATGCTTCTCCTGATGCAGCCCAGGATATGGTTGGCCTTCTGGGCTGCAAGCACACGTTGCCG
>NW_009259307.1:980738-989185 GCF_000687185.1 Egretta garzetta
GGACACCACTCGTCACCGGTCTCCATCCGGACATTGAGCCATTGACCACTACCCTCTGGACGCAACCATCCAGCCAGTTCCTTATCCACCGAACAGTCCACCCCTCAAATCCATAGCTCTCCAATTTAGAGAGAAGGATGTTGTGGGGGACCGTGTCAAAGGCTTTGCAGAAGTCCAGATAGATGACGTCTGTTGGTTTTCCCTTGTCCACTGATGCTGTCATACCATCATAGAAAGCCACTAAGTTCGTCAGGCAGGACTTGCCCTTGGTGAAGCCATGCTGGCTATCTCGAATTACCTCCCTGGCCTCCATGTGCCTTAGCATAGCTTCTAGGAGGATCTGTTCCATGATCCTCCCGGGCACAGAGGTGAGGCTGACAGGTCGGTAGTTCCCAGGGTCTTCCTTTCTACCCTTTTTGAAAATGGGCACAATGATTCCCTTTTTCCAGTCACCAGGGACTTCACCTGACTGCCATGACTTTTCAAATATCATGGAGAGGGGCTTGGCAACTACATCGGCCAATTCCCTCAGGACTCTGGGATGCATCTCATCAGGGCCCATGGACTTATGTGCATTATGAGAGAGGCAGAGTGGGATTCACCTCCATCTCCTTGCTCTTGTTAAGTGCAGGCACCAGATACACCCACAGACAGGAATTTTTTTTTTGCTTGCTGTTCTTGCTGTTCTTATCAAAAAGAATCCAGCTGTCTGGGGAGTAAGGGGAATGAAAAAAATGTGTGTGTGTGTGTATGTGTGTGTGCGTGTGTGTGTGTGTGCGTGTGTGCGTGCAAGACTGTACTGGTTCAGAACCTCATTTGGTGTGAACCGGTGCAGGACTGCTGAAGTCAGTGAAGCTGTGGCAAATTATAGTAACTGCAGGTCAGGTCCTCTTCTCATTTATTCCTACATTACACAACAGTTGAAAAATAAAGGAAAAGAGTGTTATTAAAGAGGTTATAGGTAACTGTATCACTCCCCTCCTGAAGGCTGCATATGATACATCCCCCTGGTCTTAACTGCCAGAGCTATAGGAAATTGAGCAGCAGCTTCTAGGTTGTGGCCCTGCACAATTTCAAAGAAGGTGCTTCTGTTCTTTCATTTTAGGAAGTAGGTATTGTCCTTGGGGAATTTGATGAGATGAACCTTGCTCTCTTTTGCTTTGTATATTCTTCAGCCATGCAAGCTCTGATCCACCTTGCAAATGTCCTTTCGGATGTTGGCCTTCCTCCCTTGTGGATACAGAACAGAAAAAAAGCCTTGCTGCATCCTGAAATCTTGTGATCTGTAAATCTAAGTCTCTGCAGCCCTGGGGACATTTCAACAATGTGAATCAAGTTCTATTCCACTTGCAAGCTAAAGATACAGAAACGGAGGTGCTACCTCCTGATTTAAAGAAAAATCAATACAAATGTATTGAGGATCCAGGTGCTTTAATCAGGGCTGCTATATATGGGGGAATCACAGCAAAAGGATTAGCACAAGAAATTGGTAGCAGTGCTTTTTTTCCTGTCCGTTCTTTTTTTGTTCTATTTTGTTTTCTGGTGAAAAGTAACCCCACCAGACTGGGTGAAGGGGAGCGGTGAATGAGAGAGAGCATGCTCTAAAGGTCTATTAGTCCACTGTGCAGTGCATTTTAAGTTCAAAGACTTCAGAAATGATAAGAGACACTATACCTTTATGTGCAGAAAAGAAGGATCTTTCAACAACCTTGTAACATTAAGGTGACAGACTTCCTCTGTTGGTATGACCTCTAGTGGCTTTGAAAAACACTGAATGGGTTTTAAGAACCAGGAACTAGATGGTTATCCGTAAAAAAATTGAAGAATATCATAGACATGTAGAAAATAGTATCTTTGAACAAAACTGAAAGTGCTGACCTCAGATTTTTAGCTGGTCTATTATTATACTTCCCTGTGGAAACTTGTAGCATCCGTGTGACTTGTTCTGAGTGACATTTTTGTCTCACCACTTCTTGTTTCACCTTCCAAGGAGTGACAGACCCTGCTTGATAAAAATGGATGCTTCTTCCCTAAAATGGATGCTGCAACTACTTGGCACATGTAAAGAGAAATTTCCAGCTAAATCCATTCAGAAGTGAGTCAGGTATTTCGGACTTTTACAGTCCAGATATTCACACACCATTTGATCAGACTACGAAACTTTTGCTGGAGGAAAGCATGGATTTTCCAGAACAAATATCACTGTTTTTATTGTTTCAAACCCCCTGTGTCACATGTCTCATCTGTTACATGTCTCATGTGTCAATCTCTTGCTATTGGATTTTAACATTGGAACAAATAATTTGTTGTTGGATATTGCCTGTGGAACTATTGATTGTTTCTGTAGGTCTATATATTTTTTCTAGTGTGACTGCAACTATTAGTACCATAAAGATGTACCTAACAGGGTTCATTCGGAAGCAGAGTGGCCAGCTGTAACAGTCAAGCAATTAGACATATTTTTGTTGTGCCTGGAACAACTACCACCAAAATTCCTAGTAGGTTGGGCACAAACAGAGCACTGTCTTCCACCATACACCCAATATATATTAAATTGCAGCACTTCTGTACAAGGACCTGACTCACTCTGCATTGAGACACATTTCCAGAAGTTTGTAGCACTGGACAGTCTCAGCTGATATGCTGTGCTCCAATTTTTATTAGTTGCCCAATTTATTCATATTTTTACTATGATTAAAATAGCCAGCAAATTTCTCTTCATTGCGAGTCACCTTCTGAAAAGTAGGAATACTTTGATGGCTGCTTTCAGGTTGAACCCATTGATCTATCTTACTCACTTTTTGCTTGATAGTGTCAATATGAGTTACATATTTTGGCTATTTAAAGGTAAATTTATTTGCCTGCATAGGATAAATAGTTACATGCCCCAGATTTTGGCCATTTACAGAAATGATTTTATTGTGATGGCTGCATAAAAAGCCTCACAGTGCTTTCTCCCATGAACTAATCTATAATTCTGTATTTAAGTCTGTATGTTATCGCTGCTCCTTTGCCATATGCTGTGACTCTAATAAGCCTGTCATCCATTTGTCCATACCTCTTCTCCCCTTAGACTGACATATCAGGCTGATCTCAGCTTTCCTCAGGATCATGTGGGCTGATGGATATCATAAAGGAAGAGTCCAGGCTCTTTTGGACTCTTCCCAGACTAAGAAAAAAACTTACTCTGTTGGACTCTCTCTGATGATACATGCACGAAAGCTTCACAATGAGGCTGTCAGTTGAACTGCAGTACAAACATGGGATGGGGAGAAGGAAAATAAAATTTTTACCGTATTTTGTGGCTTTGCTATTGAGTTCAGCAGACTTGACAAGAATCAAAGACCCTCTTCGTAGGTCTCCTAAGCTTATGAAGCCTCATTCTCTTGCCTAAGTCTTTGTGTCTCCACGATAAATTTCAGCTTTCTGGAGCAACAGAACCATTGTCTCCTGAGAACATGGTCTGACCTGTAAGGAAAGCTGTGGTTTACACAGGCTTGTGTCTTACAAGAAAAGCAGAGACAAATCTAAAGTGATGTTTTGGGTTTTTTTCTTTAAGAAAGTGTAAATCGCTTTCTACAGCTCTTCATAAACCAGAAGATTCAGCAACCCAAATATTTTTCTGTAATTACTGAAGTGATCTGTTAAGAAGAGTAATCCCTATATCTTGAAAATAAAAACCAAAGCAGGAAGATTTAAGCGAGTTTGGTAATTAAATAAACCTATTAAAATGAAATATTTTCAAGAGTTTTCTAGTATCTAATGCAAGCCTTAGTCTTCAACCCTTTAAACAAAGTCTGAACTGAAACTTCTTGGTTTTGCTCCCACAAACTTTTGGGACTGCACTCTGCTTCCTATGACATAGTCCACTTTAAACTCTAGTTGTCTAGCTGTAAACCTAATAACATGGGACAATCTACCTGCCAATGACCACAGTCACCTTCAGTAAGTTAGTGAGGCCAGCGTAACTACATGTAGTTCGATCTGAGACCTCTGTATTTCTGCTTTAATGTGAGGAAAAAATAAAATGTCTCTGGCACCTCTCCATTATACATATCAGCAAAAGGTATTTGATTGGCAACAAGGCTGATTCTGAACTGTGCTTGTATCATGTCCCTTCAGTCTGCCAAGTCCAAGTATTGGAAACAGTGGGGTGAAATGACAAACACAGCAGAATTATTTCAGTGGGGATCTTGAACCTCTCATGAATTTGTGTTACATCCAGCTGGGGGGAGAATGGGGATTTTGTGTCTTACATTAAACTCAAATAAGCTTTCACAAACGAGAACACTGCCTGCCACGTTATAAGGTCAGCCACAAAGAAAGCATCACTGCTGGGTTTCTAATCTTGAATCTCATGCTCATTAATAATACACAACAGAACATCAAACCCTTCTAAAACAACAAGCCCAGAACTTTGCTTTAATACCTCTGTCAGCACTTCTCCTTTGCACTCCTGAAGACGAGGACTGTGCTTTTGACAGGAAGAGCGAGTACTTTTAAGTCACTCTTCTAAACACTACCACAGACTTCTGTTTCCAAGTACAGTGTATGAATAATAGATGCAGAGGTCAACACATTTAAAAATCAAGAAAAAAATTAATTACTTACTAAAGATCATGTCTGTTGCAGGCAGAAGATGTGCAACTGACGGTGAGCGTGAACCACCCAATGTACTGAGCTGCTATTTTAGCTATTGCATTCAATAGGATCTCCAAGCATGTAACAAAGCTCGTGGCACCATCCTTGAAAGTCCTCCAGGAAGGCACGAAATAGAGTGGAGAGAAACTGCCATCAGTATGGCAGCTTCGTTCTGACTGGTGACATGAAAAAGGTATTGATCCGCACTGAGATATGTTAGGGCCACATCCAAAAAAACAGAGAACAGAGACTCCTAAGACTTTGGTCCCCAGACACCTGCCTTTTGAGAGCGGTGGGATTAGTAAACCCATATAAGAGCCCAAGGCAGTCCAGTGATTTGCCATTGGATATGGCCATTTGTGGACTGGTCACACACAAAAGCTGGAGAAGAAAAGAAAGTGTCTTAGATGCCTTGGGTAACGTATTAAGGGAGGTTTTAATTTCAAAAATTTACCTGATTTCCTTCTCGACAGCAACTAACCAATACAATTGAACTTGTGGCATCAGAATATAGAGGAAGTAGTGAATGAGCCATTCTTATACAGTCATTAGATACACCAAATGTAAGCAACTTCTTACAGTGATGTTTTTGCCTCTCTGCCTAAAGTACCCGACTTTTCTTCTGACAAAGCTTTACTGAATATAGCTGTAACTTCATTAAGGCTCAATGGAATACAGCTTTGTCATCCTAGCTGTATAAAAGAGGTAGGGCATTTTTTGGTTGGTTTGTTTGTTTTGTTAAAGCTACTGGGTAAAAGAGAACCTGGTCATATGTCCATGCCTAACAGTTAGTACCTGGGACGTGGCCACATCTGAGACAAAGTACAATAGCTTGTAAGCCTCAAAAAGCAGCACAGGCCAAGAAATGCAAACTGTTTTAGCCACACAGAGCTTCAGGGACATTTGGTTAATTAGGCAAATCTGCCTGGTGTACTAGGAACAATGTGTCAGAACACTTTCACAAGACGCGGTGAGAGCCCTCAGTAAGAGCCCCTCACCCCTTTCAGCAACTGATAAAGCCTATCACCGTCTGCAGGATGAAAGGAAAGAGCAATATCAAATGAATCACAAGTACAGCTTCCTGCCACGCTAGTGAAATAATACATCCTTGTCAGAAGCCTTTCATATGGCCATTTTAAAAGAAATGAGAACAAGCTGTAAGGAGAGAAGAGACCACCAGTAGAACAGTGGTGTTACTGTAATTTTTTTATCACTGTCACACTGCTCTGTCATTAGGTTGGATGTGCTTTTCTGGCTTCCCCTTCCAGGAGCTGCCAATGAACTTAGAGAAATTAAATATAAACCTTTACCATCTATCTCTTAGACTCAAAAAACCCCCTCAAAATAAACAAAACTAGGGACAAATACCTGACGCATTGTTAGTAAGATTCATAAAACATAGAAATGTACGTAAAAAGGGTTCTGCTTTTCTAGGTCATGAAATACAACCCTTCTTCACTGATATATTTTGATTGTTCTTGAAAACAATAAAAGATATAAACTTTGATGAAAATGCTGAAATTATTAGATGCAAATTTGGTGTCTCCTAATGAGACAGGATAGCTGATGAAACCTAAGAATCCAGTCAGGAAAATACAATCAAAAAGATGTTTCTTGGAATTTTTAATTCTGATACTTATCTAGACAACACATGTCTACTTGTCTAACTGAAAGTGAAAGATTTCCCACTCTAGGTGCTGAGACTGAGAAATTAATTTGCTTTAGAAAGTTAAATGAAGGGTACAGGAGAACAACCATATTTACCAAGGTTAAGTACTAAGATACTGTCTGTTGTATTCTTAAACATGTAACTACAGTCATATCACAACTGTCAGAAGTAGCATTGCTATTAAAAATGTTTTAATGGCACGGTATACTCAGGTCTGCTTATCCATTTTTCTTCTCTCTACAAATGCTCTTTCTGAGGGGGGGGAAGCGTGTATCATCTGCCCCTTTGCACAGTTCTCATGCATAATGCAATTACTATGATTTTCTGCACCTCAAAAGTGCAGCCATTTCCCATAACTACACACAGAGAAAGAAAATGACCTGACTTCAAATTACTGTACAAGAGACAGACCTTACTAACATAGCTCTTATTACTTAAGATGACAGTGAATAACTACAGATAGCATTAGTATTTTCAGTTCAGGTGGTTCTACGTTCAATTATTGACCAGCCCTACCTCATGTTCCCTTGGACACTAATGACTTCTGATCATGTGACTCAGGAGATCTGAGCAAAACCGTAATATTGGTCCCACCGAGAATTACCTACCTAGGTAAGGGGAAAACAATATGCCAGGGATACATGCCATAACTGCAGCCCATGTTAACATCTTCTTACTCAGTGTAGCATTAGCTGTTAGAGCCAAGAAGGCAAAAGATACATTAAATCCTGCAGTGTTTTGAGCTCTTCCTCTTACTCTCTCAGCAATTATTGCTAAACAAATCTGGCATTCAGATACAAATGTTTTGCTTCACAGAAATATGCTGGAAAAACATTATTAAAAATGTCAGGAAAATTGTTATATCTGGTAAAAATCATAGATGTTAAAAAATGAAAGAAAAGCAATTCAAAGCAGATATTTTCAATATGTCTACCTGAAACCTTTTATAACAAAGTTCTCTCTCCACATCATTGATCTAAAGCTTTAATTGGCAGACAGTAAAGTCTGATGGGAAAATAATGGTCTTTTAAATACCTGGGAATGAAAAGCAAATTGAGTTAGCACAGTGTAAGAGGCAAGTAATTACATAATGTCAATCCTGTTTTATACAGTTCAGTCTTTAAACAGCATGCAAAGAAAAGACATGTCTGGGAGAAAATATGAATCTCCTTACTTCAAGTGACTCATGTCCTCTTTTCCCAATAAGAAGTTAGGGCTATTACGTGTAACAGCAGGCTCTTTGCTTAAGGGTTTCTCAAACGCGACTGCTGCGAACACTGTTAGTTTGTGACTATTTAAAATTTTCTCTCCCTCTTCCCAAATCCAAATGTCAGCCACTAGCTACAAGAGTAGAAGTCTTCACTGGACAACTTCCAAAATGATCCTCTCTGTAGGAAGAATTTCTATTATCTCAAGAGAACCTCCCTCCCCCCTCAAGAAAGTAGACATAAAGTTAAAAGACTGATTAAAAAAGCTGGTAAGAGCAGATGAGGAGAAGGCTGAGGTACTCAACACCTTTTTTGCCTCAGTCTTCACTGGCAACCTCTCTCCTCACCCCTCCCAAGTTGATGGATGGCATGAGGGGGACCGGCAGGGCAAAACCCCTCTTGCTGTAGGAGACGATCGGGTTCGTGACCTCCTGAGGAACCTGAATGCACATAACTCCATTGGACCTGATGAGATGCATCCCAGAGTCCTGAGGAAATTGGCCGATGTAGTTGCCAAGCCCCTCTCCATGATATTTGAAAAGTCATGGCAGTCAGGTGAAGTCCCTGGTGACTGGAAAAAGGGAATCATTGTGCCCATTTTCAAAAAGGGTAGAAAGGAAGACCCTGGGAACTACCGACCTGTCAGCCTCACCTCTGTGCCCGGGAGGATCATGGAACAGATCCTCCTAGAAGCTATGCTAAGGCACATGGAGGCCAGGGAGGTAATTCGAGATAGCCAGCATGGCTTCACCAAGGGCAAGTCCTGCCTGACCAACCTAGTGGCTTTCTATGATGGAGTGACAGCATCAGTGGACAAGGGAGAACCAACAGACGTCATCTATCTGGACTTCTGCAAAGCCTTTGACACGGTCCCCCACAACATCCTTCTCTCTAAATTGGAGAGCTATGGATTTGATGGGTGGACTGTT
>NW_009259307.1:989589-989796 GCF_000687185.1 Egretta garzetta
TGTTGGAGCGGGTCCAGAGGAGGGCCACAAAAATGATCCGAGGGCTGGAGCACCTCTCCTATGAGGACAGGCTGAGGGAGTTGGGCTTGTTCAGCCTGGAGAAGAGAAGGCTGCGGGGAGACCTGATTACGGCCTTTCAATACCTAAAGGGAGCCTATAGGAAAGATGGGGAAAATCTTTTTAGTAGGGCCAGCTGTGACAGGACCA
>NW_009259307.1:989929-1016994 GCF_000687185.1 Egretta garzetta
AAGGCCAGGTTGGACGGGGCTCTGAGCAACCTGATCTAGTTAGCGGTGTCCCTGCTCCTGCAGGGGGGTTGGACTAGATGACCTCTAGCGGTCCCTTCCAACTCCAAACATTCTATGATTCTATGATTAAAATCTCAAAATATATACTATGCAACTGCATATTTTCATTGGCATGATATTTAATAATTTGCTGAAATGTAAGTACACCACTAAAAACAAACAAAAAATGAGAGCTTTAGATAGCTTGTGTCTCAGTTCTTTACTGATTCTCTACTTTTGTGTTTCCTGTATCTGCTGTGTTTGTACCATCACTTGTACTTATGCCATGAGAGAAGGCATCTAGAAAATGGGGCAAGAACTGACAGGAAGCCAGAACTTAATACCAGGTGTCAGCTAATTTTTCTAAGCAAGATGGTCCTGTGGTACTGTAAGGTTGCCAGGAAACCTATTAGTTTAACCTTGAGCATTTTGCATTTGCAGACTTTTACCTTAGATTGTGCCGGGTGCAAGGATTACCCAACAGCAATCACTCATCTCCATTCTATCAGGAAAAAGAAGGTGATCCTGGTACACAGTGATACATTTACTTGAGCAAATTTTGATTATGTGTGAAGACATAATCTCAGAATCCTCTGTGTAAGGAATACACCTAAATGTATCCCCAGTAGGATCACAGACACTCAGCTGATGCAGGAGGAATTGAGAACAGCTACAGAACAGAACAATTGAGATCATGATTTGCTTTTATTATAGGCCTCTGCTGTTGCTCCTAGCAGGGTGCATGCAATTAAGTTACAGTATGGTACTGGGTATCTCAAAAGATAATAACCTTCGACCACTTGGCTTCCTCCAAAAAGGGATGGATTGCATGTTTCTCCAGTTTAGGTCCATGGTGAATTTGAATCTTTTCTTCTGTCGAGGTGCCTACGGGCAGCTAGAGGACAATGTTTGGGTCTTCTTTTGCCTTTTCTTTCTCCTCTTTTTTACTGATTTCAGAACAAATGAATTCTGCACTGTTGCTTGCTACTCAATCTCCTTTCCTAAAAGATAGTATAAGATGCCTTTCTGCTAGCCTTCCAACACTTTAACTACTCATACTCTACTCTAACTACTACTTGCCACCTCCTTTCCTGAAAGTTCTTATGGATTTTATATAGACATATATAAAAATATATTTTCCCTCCTTTCTCTCCAGAAGAAGTTGAATGCATGAATTCTTTCTTTCAAATTCCTCTTTCTTCCCTACAGCCAGAACAAAAAAATGGGACACTCTCTCAGTTTGCTTTGTTACTGACACATCTGACTCAATATACCATGTGCAATTCTGAAAGTGGATGGTAGTTTTTACTGCAGGGATCAACTGACTGCCTATCCACCACTGTGCCAATGGCTTATACTTGCTCACCTGCCCTACACACTGGCCACTCATTGCAACTGTGCTACATTGCACAGTGGGATTTTTCCTGTGATTTTTTTCAATTTTTCAAAAATTTTCACAAATTGCAATTCTTGTGATGTTCACAGCAAGTAACTGCAGTGTCACAGTTATGCTCTTGTCATGTGGGACTGTTACAGAAGCTGTCCCCAGTAAATATTTTCATATGAAAATTTTTGACATACAGGCAAAATAACAACAGGCTATTGGAAGAGGTCAGAATCGCAAGGCCATTATCATCCACCCACCGTGGTTTAGTAGTCAAAATGTACTAGCGAGGCTCATGATATAACCTTCTATAACAGAATTCCTTTAGACTCCAATTATAATTTGTTTTGAATTAAAACTATTACTGAAAATCATATATAAAGTGAGCAATAAAGACATAAATGTCTAATGTTGTGAAAGACAATATTCACTAGTCACCTGGAAGGGAGTATCTGTTCAAAGACTTAAATCAAGAGTTAACTAGGGATTTTGAAGTAACTATCATGCTACATTTGCCAATAATGTTTTTGTTGACCATGAGTACCTAAAAGGGTTTATTTGTCAAAGCTAATATATTAATGAAGCCTTTTCTTTATAGAAACTTCAAAACAATGCAAATCAATCAACTAAATAACTTTTCTAGAACAGAACTACATGTATATGGTATTTAAGTAGTAGTTACTAACATATTCAAGAAAAATATCCTGACTGATGAGTAGATGAAACTGCTATGTAATGACTCAAGTTATCTCATCTCTGTAAGTCTCCAGTGATTTTGATGTGTGTTGACGTAATATAAAACATGCATATGTTTCTTCTGATAAAGACATTTGGACTGTAGGCAAGAAAACATACACAAAGAACCTTCTGATGGCTGGAAAGTCAGAACTGTTAAGCTGTGCTTAACTCAAACCAAATGTCCTTTTTTTTTTTTTTCCCCTACCATTGATATCTCATTCTTTCAAAGAATTCTTTGTGCCTTGACATTTGCCTTAGAGACCAACCAATATAAATTACAATTAATTTTTACTATTTATTTTATTAACTTTTATTCCTGAGGCTGCTTAATTTTTCATTGCTTCAGTGTGCAGATGAAACAACAATTTTGCAGTGCATGATAAAGCATTTAAAAACCTCTTAGTAATTGTAGGAGCTTCACTTTCAAAAGTGACATAGAGCTTTTGAAAGCCTACAGGAGATCTACCTAACAATTCAGCGGGCACTAGTTAATGAAGTCTTTCTAGTAACAAGTAGTTTTCGGTTTGATGGTACAAACTAGTTTTGGTTTCTAGTACCAAAAAATACTTTAAAAATTATTTGCAAGGATTTGAGTAGACAAGCTTAACTCTTTGTGGAAGTTGATGACATTTAAACCCTCAATTTCTGGAATTACTTTCGAAAATGGCACCCGGAGCTTGAAGACGTTCATCATCTTCCTGCTTGAAAACCATAGAATCATAGAATAGAATCATAGAATAGTCTAGGTTGGAAAAGGCCTTTAAGATCATCAAGTCCAACCATTAACATAACATTGCCATCCCACCACTAAACCATGTCCCTAAGCACTTCATCTACCCTTCTTTTAAATACCTCCAGGGATGGGGATTCGACCACCTCCCTGGGCAGCCCATTCCAGTGCCTGACAACCCCTTCTGTGAATAAGTTTTTCCTAATGTCCAACCTAAACCTGCCCTGTCGTAACTTCAGACCATTTCCCCTCGTCCCATCGTCTGTTACCAGGGAGAAGAGGCCGACCCCACCTCACTACAGCCTCCTTCCAGGTAGTTGTAGAGGGCGATCAGGTCTCCCCTCAGCCTCCTTTTCTCCAGACTAAACAACCCCAGTTGCCTCAGCCACTCCTCGCAGGGCTTGTGCTCCAGACCCCTCACCAGCTTTGTGGCTCTCCTCTGGACATGTTCCAGCAACGCAACATCTGTAAAGACACCCATAAAATCCTTTCTGCTGTTATATCTGTATCTCTCTATTACAAATGGAAGGGAATTGAGTTTTAAACAAACAGTAAGACTGTCTGCAGTCAGAAAGATGACTTTCACTGGTACATAAGCAAAACTATATTATTAGCAGTATTAGTATTAGTCGTTTAGGGAAATGAACAAAATGTGATGAACTCCCCTACTCTAGGGTTTTTGTTTACTAGGTGTTTGTTTACTATAAGGAACCTGTTCTGGAGCCAGAAACAATAATTTCTCCTTAAGAAAAAGATCAACTGTTTATGTATCTGAATGCACAATCAGCAAGGAAATAGAGATGCTGACACTCCCTTTTACCCAATGGATCCGTTAACGATTGTGGCACAGTTGCAGGATAAGTATTTTTTGTTGCCTAAGGGATTTGAAGGCACATCTCTTTGTAAATTACTTAACATGCTCCAGCAAAGTCTAAAATGGGATTTCCATCTCACTCAGAGCTGAACTGTCTAATTTCTGGAGCTGTAAAAACTTTCTTCTATTTCAGGGCATGGGAATTTTACTGTGTATCAGATGTTTCGTGTGCCCAAAAACACTGGGTGCAGAAGCACAATCATTTGGCTTGACCAACCTGCATTTTACATAAGGAGAATTCACTTCTGAAGTCACAAGTAAAGACTCTAGAATTATGGATCTTACCGATTGTGTGTGCAGCATGCCTTTATAAGTCTTGGTTTAAGAGGAATCATTTGCCTGAGCCACTCCTGTCTCCAATCCCTTGCTTAGAAGAGAGGAGGTTGCAACTTGAATTCAGACAGTGCTTCTTCTTAGTTTTCAATGTTTAGCAAAAGAACCTTTTTTTTTTTTGAAAAGGAATTTGTTAAGTTTAACCAATTTGAGGTTAAAAAAGAACCAGCTCATTCAGAGATTTAAGCAAATAAATAAGTGTAAGGATCCAAACTGCCCCTGTTTTCATTAAGCAGGGAGTTAGAGAAAGCTGAGGAGACATTGAGCTCTTTTTGACATAAGTATTCAGAAAAAAGGTAAGAGGGATAATGTACCTGCAGAGTAGAAAGATAGTAGTTGGTAGAGGCAGGACTAGTTTTTATTTTAGGGATAATGTTGATGCACAAGAATAAAGATCTCTCCCCAGATGTCTCCTAAGAAAATATATTATTTAAGCATATTTTTTTCCATTTAATCCTTCTGGATTACATTTCCATTAATCCCCAGATGAAGCCCTGGGTTCAGTTGTTTCTTTAACATATACTCCATTAACAGAGGCACCTTTGAGCTTCTTGACTTACAGGTAAGCTTATCAGCTGCTATAGCTCTATGTGAGCTGCATCCCTCCTTTGCTGGCCAGGTGTCCATGGCTAAATTGGGAAGCTTAGCACAGCTAGTAGCAACAACCCACAGAAATCCTTCTGTGAGATGTGCAGAACAATCTTATTTGTGGCTGCAAATCTATGGCAGCTTAGGTGTACAGGTACTGCCCAGAAAGCTAACTCCGTAAGTCTTTTGCTGCTATTTCTATTTATTTTTCCACAGATGATTATTTCAGAAAGAGAAAAGATTTGCAAAATATAAAGGGACAGGCAAAACATCAGAAACAGCACGAAATTCTAAGCCATGTCCCACCCAATTGAATGTAGGAAGTGGGCTTGTCCTGGGACGCTGGGAATATTTAAACTCAGTACTTTATATATCCATCGAAAAGGCTCTGAAAAAATGCAAAAAACCCCCTGCATTAAAAATTCCATCTTTATTTTTTTCAATGTAATTTTTTTTACAGAGGATTTTATTTCCATTTCTTCTAATTGCAGGCCCTGAAAGCTCAGCATGGGGCCTGAGAATCAGGCAGATTCTTTCTTATTCTATAAATAAGGCAATAAGTGTTATCTAGAAAAATAACTTTTATTTCTGATGCCACTGTGTCATGGTTAGTCTTCAGTGACATACAAAGTGCAAATTCCTTACCTGAGTGGCTCTAACTATCTGAAATTTAACAACCAACCAGCTGATGCACAAAACCAAGCAGACTGTGGTTTGCCCTCTCTCAGCTTTTCTGGATCTTACAAGTGCAACAACAGTAAAATAAATCCAATTAAATCTTCCTTTTTGACTAAAGTTACTATAAAATTTCAATGCACATATCTAAGTCAGAAAGTTTTATTAGAGAGGTTCCAATGTAATGGTATTTTAACCAAACAAAAGAAACAAGAGGGAAGAATTTATTAAAAGAATGAGAAATGAAACCTCAAAACACAAATAGGCATCTCTCAACACTTTGGGAAGTTTACCTAGCTACATACACATTTAGATAAAAGTTTCTTGAACCTCTGCTAGTCTCTTTTTATCTACAATGAACCTAAGGAAAGTTTTCTCCAGAATTAGCCTGCTGAGTAAATCAATCTTCTATATTAATCTTGATACAGCTAGGAAACTATTTATTTAACCATGAAGTCTATTTTCTGTTTCAGGAGCAAGCTGATCTTTTTCAAACACACTGTTCTGAAGTAGCAAATCCCAGGCTAATGTCTTTGTTTTCTTAAACTATATGTCTCCCTTAACGCTACAATTAACAGTGCTGAAAAGCACTGACGGTTATTTTGATCACTAGTGGCTGATGCCAGTCACCCAGTGGGTTTTTTTTGCATTTTTATTGTGTTGTCCCTTTCCCTTGAGGAAGATTCAAGATCTGTTTAAGTTCTTGAATCACACACTAGGTATCAGGCCCAAGCTTCATTTGAGCAATACAACCCTGTTAACAGTTTATACAGTATCACTTTGGGCAATACAACTGAAAGCTGATATTAGCTGATCAGATATAAATGAATTGCAAGGCTGGACAGTCCTTGTGACAGGTTAGCTTTCCACTACTGTTTCCTCTTCTCCTGTTTCCAGTGTTTCAGATCCAAAAGTTATTTTAGAGTGCTATTACATATGAGGACATAACAGAGGGTCTATTTTAAGCTGATGACAATATTAGCGCACAACTAATGTGTCAGCATGTATATAAATGTAAATTGTTAACACCACCTCTTCTATTTGCCTGATAATTTTGCAAACACACATTTCTGTGCATGTGTGCTTCAAACATCACATATGCAAAGTAGCTATTTCTTCAAATGAATTGCTAATAAGAAGCTGTCAGCATACATGTTATTGTATGCACTTTTCATCCATCGTGGAGATCCAAATACAAAATACAGTGCTCCAAGACATAATGATGGTTTGTGAGGATCCAAAGTACTTTGGACCCATAAATGAATGAATGCCTTAAATTCACATCTATAAGTAGTCCATCATTGCTGACAGACACAGTATGGATAACTTTAAAGAGGTAATTCAACTAATGTGCAATGTAGGTACCTTATGTAAATTAGACACATTATGCCTTGCTACCTTGGCACAAAAGAAACTTCAGCTTCTGATGTACCTTAACTCTGCATCAAAGGGTACACCTCATGTCTGTCTGGACATCCTAAGTGTAACGTTCTTAATTAGATAAACATCCATCTTAACATACAGCAATTTGTGCGTACAGAACTCATGAAAGGAACACAAGCAATGGAGTTAAAGCAAATACCGTGTCTGACCTGGGAACACATAGTCGTATTGTTTGAAGCTTGTGATGTCATGCTAACATAATTTATTTCTACTTAAAGTTAACTATCCACTTTGCTCATTGAAGATTTATCAGCCCTTTATGACAGGATGAATTGAAATGACACGTGTTGGCAGCTGAAGGACTAGTCGCATGAGCTGAGAACAGATGAAGGACAACTATGTTCATAGACATAATCTTACATCCGTGTGTACCAGAACAAAGTAGTAAGTATGGTTTTTTCAAACATTCATAATAGACATTTACTGCATTTGGACAATCACTCACCATCAATACTGTTAGGATGAGGCAAATTTGTCACCCAGCATGGTACTGTATGATAAACATAAGCATCCCATGCAAAGAAATAACTATGCCTCAGATAATTAACTTTTTTTTTTTTTAAGCACAGATCATGACATAACCTTGGTGGTGAGCACTGACGAAGAAAAAAACAGGAAGAAGAGCACTGTGTAAATGTTTCAGCCATTTGAGTTTTTTTAGCCAGAACAACAGAGCAAAGGGAAATATTAATGGCAATTTCAAACAAAAATTGAACTGAGCTGGAATGGTCTGCTCAACACCAGGACAATTGAACGTAGTGTAAATGAACAGCTTTGTGACAAGGAATGTGTGCCCAAAGTTTAAAATGAGTTATCTGGCATTGGACCAATATGGAAAATAGACCCTGAGGGAACAAATCCAGAAATACTCTTCATTTATCTGAGACAGGATTGTGTAACTGGGGTTGATGTTACACTAATCTGGCAAGAGAAAGTTTTAGAACTACATATAGATAGCTGTCAACAAAAAGACAGCTGGCATGTAATAATTTTCATTGCAGTTTGATACAAGACCAGTGCTTTCTGCAGTGTCAGCTACTTACTTGGTCTGGCATGGCTTATTACAATCTCCACACTTAAAGACAGCTTAGAAATAAATTATTTTCCCAAAGAACTAGTGACTCATGCCAAAACTTGATTTGAAGGGAGTATGTATGAAGTAATGGGCCAATCAACTTAAGTAAGACACTACAACAGAACTTGACTGTTAGTGAGTGGGTACAGCCATCTTGTCTTTCTCCCTCCACGATTCAAAAGTATTCTTCTTTACTTAGCTTTGCTTTTTGTTCCACATATGGCAAAAGCAACAATGGCATTCTTCATGATAAAAACATAGCAAAACAAAAACCCCACAGTATATGTATATACGGAGTAGTAATAGTAATTACATAGATTCAAAAATATTCGTTAGCAGAACCTGGCCCAAAGAGAAGTAGAGAGATTGATCTGAAAGAGCAAATAGGGGAAAAATAGTAATTAAAATCATCACTGAATAAAATCAGCTTATGGGTCAGAGATGGATTGACAGGTTCATGTTAGTGATGACCCAAATATAGGCCATGGTTTATTGATACAGTGTTAGGAAAAGGCTCAAGCAATATATATTAATTTTTTATTTTCCCTATAGCTAGAAGAATAGCAAGAAAAGCCTGGCTGGTGCTATTTAGGCATTCTATTCAGAAACTCTGAAAGAATCTGAAAGTTAGTAACAGCTGAACAGCAAAGGAAATATGTCAAATGTTTTTCTACACAAGGTTTTTATACTGTCTTTTTCAAAGAACCTCTTAAAATGGTTCATTGACAGTGGATGTTTCTCCAGCATAAGCAATCTATTGTAAATTGCTTTGCAATTCTATCTAAATAAATATTTGGTTTTGTGTGATTTTTTGTATCAAATATTGTTTTGAATAGAATATATATTCTATGCAGAAGTACCCCTGTGAAAAGGAGCTTAAGAGTTATGGAGGTTTTGAAGAATAATCCAGTAGATGAGGAAGAAATGCTATAAAATCCACAGTAGGGGATAAATATGGTAAAGAACAATATGAAAAAAATTATGATCTGCAATTTGCACAAATATGAATTAAAAATACCCTACCATTTTTAAAAGACAACATCTGTGGTCTGTGAGATTTCAGTCCTAAGGAAATGAGCTATAACTTCCAGAGGCTTTCTTTCAGTGAAACAGAAAGGCTCGAGAAAAGAAAAGACTTGAGAAAAGACTCAAACAATTTATTCTCGTTTAATATAATCTGCAAATATATTTATACTGCTTAGTACCAATGACTCCTGTGAAAAATGGGACCTTTACAGAAATTGCAAGTTGCTATTAAAATGCTATGTAGGAAGAAATGCACCTATTTACATTAAATCTTAACAATAAAAATGTGTCACAACCACTTTTTGAAAGAGCTAGAGCAGACATATTTCAATACTAAGCAGATAAAAATATGTATTGCAATATAGATATTGAAACGTTACATTAGGATATGTATTTATTATAGTATTATATGTATGATATTAGAATATGTATTACCAGTGCCTGGCAAAATTACAGAGGTCATTCTAGGAGTTATTGAAAAACACTTGAGAGCCAGTGCAGTCATTGGTCATAGCCAGCATGGGTTCAGGAGGGGAAAGTCCTGCTTAACCAGCTTAATTTCCTTTTACGGCAAGGTCACCCATCTAGCTGACCAAGGAAATCCAGTAGATGTGGGTTTTTTTGATTTTAGCAAAGCTTTTGATACATCAAAGCATCACCACTTTCTGGACAAAGTATCCAGCACTCAGCTAGACAAGTCCATAATACGCTGGGTGAGAAACTGGCTGATGGGTTATATTAAATGGGGTTACATCAGTCTGGTGGCCAGTCATCAGTGGGTTCCTCAGGGCTTGACTTTAGGGCCAGTGCTCTTTAATGTTTTTATAAATGATCTGGACACAGTAATCAAATGTACATTAAGTAAGTATCATGTACTAAACTAGGAGGAGCTGTGAACTCCCTTGAGGGTATACAGGTCTTACAGAGATCTGGATAGACTATAGAGAGCTGGGCAATCACCAAACGTATGAAGTTTAACAAGGGCAAGTGAAAGATTCTCCACCTGGGACATGGTAATCCTGGTTATACATACAAATTGGGGATGAGACACTGCAGAGGAGCCCCACAGAAAGAGATCTGGGGTGTCAGGTTGATGGCAACTTGAAAACAAGTCACCAGTGTGCCAGGGCACCCAAAAGTGCCAACCATGTCCTAGGATGCATCAAGCACAGCATCACTAGCTGGTCAAGGGAGCTGATTGCCCCACTCTACACTGCACAGGTGCAGCCCTACCTCAAGTACTGTGTGCAGTTTCGGGTGCCTCAGTATAAGAAAGACATCAGATTATTAGAGTGTGTGCAGAGAAGGGCAACCAAGATGGTAAAAGGCCTCGGGGGCAAGATTTACATGATGCGGCGGAGTTTGTTCAGGTTGGAGAAGAGAAGGCTGAGGGGTGACCTTATCGCACTCTACAACTTCCTCACGGGGGCAGCAGAGTGCGAGGTGCTGATCTCTCTCTGGTGATCAGCAGTAGGGCATGAGGAAACGGAATGAAGCTGCATCAGGGGAAGTTCAGACTGGACACTGGGAAAGGATTCTTCACTGAGAGTGTGGTTGATCACTGGAACAGGCTCCCCGGGAAAGCAGTGGTGCCACCAAGCCTGTCAAAGTTCAAGGAGCATCTGGATGATGCTCTTAGTCTTATGGTTTAGTTTTAGTTAGTCCTGCGAAGAGCAGGGAGTTGGACTCAATGATCCTTATGGGTCCCTTCTAACTTGAGATATTCTACCATTATGTTTCAATGTAATGGTAACAGTTAGCTGTGATGGCCTAAAAACATAGTTAAGACAAGGTTCAGTGTTGAGTATATATTTATAAATGAGAAAAGTAGTCAAACTTACAGGTACATACACTCTTCCCCAGAGACTTCAGCTTAGAAGCAAAGATTCAGATTTAAACTTCAGAGTAAAAACTGTGCTTTTAGTTTATTTTGTTGCTTAATATATTAAAAATGCATAGATATCTTTAAAAGTATATAGCAAAGAAAAATCTTATCCACTGACAACAGCATGGCTTGGGAGCACCTTCATTTCCCATGGTATTTATTTACCCCAGTGCAAAACCAAAGTGGTGATGGAAGTCAAACACAGGTCACAAGTCAGCTTGGATGAACAACCTTATGCATTTTAAAATTTTCTTCGAAGTGCTAGAACTCCAGGGAGAGAAATACAGCAAATGTGAATGAAATGATAACTACAGCAAAATATATTCTTGACTAGCCTTGTACTTTGACAGATTTAGATAACCTTACAGGATTGCATTGATCAAATGGTCTCTGTTAAAGTACAAAGTACTGTGTTCATTAATGTTCAGACTTTGATAATGTGTACACTGTCCTATTGCTGTAGTCACATTCAAGGTGATCTTTTTGAGGTCCTTTCAGACAGCATGTCATTGTCATTCCCCACAATGTTTTAGCAACTATAAGCATTAGGCAAGAATAAACACAAACCTGAAGCACATCAAGGACTTCTTGAAAGAGTGCCTTCATGTCCACCTCCAGAGGCACACACTTCATATAAATAACTGTAGTAATCCAGGAATTTGGAGGACTGATCTGGGTAATTTTTGGGGCCTTGTTTTCACTTTCTGAGTTTCAAGCTGGGAGAAGCAACAGAAAAGTAGAGCCCAAGAGCAGAGTGATGCCTCATACAATGCCTGCCCTGAGCACTTATCTGGGCTTTCTCAAGGCAGTCCCCCAGCATTCCCAAAACCCAAATATACAAGCAATGGGCAGAGAAGCAGAGCTCTAAGCAACATTCCACACCTCACTGTTAGACAATGAAATACCCACAGGATCAAATGAAATTTAACACATTCTGTTCTTTGTCTGACAGCCAGTCATAACATGCTGCAAAAGGAAGAGTAGCAATTTACAGACAAGTCATTTAAAAAAGGTTATATGAAAAAGACAAATGACAAAAAAGGTGTACCTAAACATCTAATTATACAAATACCCACATATGCATACATAAAATATGCATATATTTTATAAATAGTCCTCAGTCTTTTGACTTAATAATATCAAGACACCTTCCTGATGGTAATAACGATAACCAAAATCTTTCCTGCACACATTTCTGTGGGAGGGGAGCAAGATACTTCTTCAGCTTCTCCTTTTGCAGAAAAGGATAAAAACCTGATTTTCGGACTTGCTGGCTGAACCAGAATACCACAAAACCCAGTTTCAACATAAGGTACCTTTTTCTTTTTTTTTCTCTGCAAAATGGTTTTTAAGCACCAAAATGCATCACTTCACCTTATTTACTTTTGGAGTTAATTAGGAAACTCCAAAGCAGAAATATTTTTTCCAGATGTGTATTGAAATTCTTCCTTTGCTTGACAAAGTGCAGTCATTTCTTCATGTAAAAACTGTGCTTTCCTTTCCTACATTTGTCAGTATGAATTTTTTTTTTTTTAAATTTTTCTCCTGCCTTGCAAGTAATTTTTTTTCGCTGCTCTGCATGGCAGATCTGCCTACAGTGTTTTTCTGTTATGAACTCAGCTCTCAGCTATGTTATTCATTCATGGATAAATGTCATTCCCATATATTTTAAGTAACATTTTCTCCTTTATATTTTCTTCCAGTGAAAATAATCACTGCTTCTTCACAGGATGTAAATATTTTCTTTATAACCACAGTGTGAATTTGAAGCTGTTTTTAATCTTTGTGTCAGTGAAATTCTGCTTAGCAACCACAAAGATTTTGTTTCCCCAATGCAGTAAATGATTACTGCCTTCAGGCTGGGTAGCAAGGGAACATCAGTTTTGATGGTGTAAATATAACTGTCTACAAGTTGCCCATATCTTAGGTCATTGTTTTTAAGCAGGGCCTGCCTAAGAGATCTGAAGTTTGGTGGAATAATTAAAATATCTTACTAAAGAATTTCAACTGGCTGGCTTAGACTGCACAACAGTGGATACATGAATCACTCGGGCAGCAAAACGTGGCCACCTTTATTGCCTATGAGCCAGATTTTTCAAGGCAGATGCATGGAAGATAGAGAATTTCTTGTTCTGTGCAATGTTAATGGTGAGCTGCCTTATCCTCCCCTCCACCTATAAATGTGTGCCAAGTGCTGTAATATGAGGTAATCTATAGATACTCTACTATTTAGCATGCCTTCCCTTGCTACTGGGTAGTTCCTGCCATCCTTAATCTTCTGTATACAGCAAATCTTACTAGCGTTGGCTACACTTGCCAGTGTTAATATACAGAACTTTGCTAAGTTTGGCTTTCCTCTGCAAAAGCTCCCTAAAAATAACATTCTGAAGCTCCACATGCACTTTTTCTCTCAATAACTACCATTCTAAATGCACTTGGTTTAAAAGTAAAAGGAGAGACTTTGTCACTGATAGCTTCGTAAACTCAAAATACTCACAGGGTCCCACTGGGTCCTTTTTGTATTGTATATTACCAACTTGAGTAATGCCTTTAAAATAGGAGCTTTTAAAGCCTTGGTGACATCCTCTGTTACAGTCATGTCATGTGTCCCGTCCTGTCCCTGGCATGAAATTCTCAATATGTATGTAGGTGACAAATAGAGATCAAGTATCTGTCCTTCAGTTCCTGGAATCAGCCACGCAATATCTAGTTCTCATTTTTCTTGATACCAATTGCAGTCTTGACCTGCAGTGAAGTTTTTAATATCAAAAATATAAGAATTAGTTGCATAACATGATGCACTTTTCACTCAGACGGGTGAAATGTGGCTAGAACTAGGCAAGCAATTCTGCTTGAGATGAGTCTGGGAAGCTATTAAAATGAAACCAATTAAGAATTTTATCTTTTTTTAGTTAAAAACTATAGCCATGGCAGCACCAGACATTAACAAAATGCTTTGCATTTGAACAGTGACAAAAATAAAGTGCAGAGTTCTGAAATTCAGCAACAGCAGTGGCAACCAGAATAGTCTCTTCCACATGTCCTCACCCCTCACTACATGATCGCTTTTTTCCAGTTTGTCCCCAGGCCTATCACAAGTAGAGACCTCATTAAAGTTTACAGTGCACAGTAGAAGACTCCAGCTTGGTGAGGAAGATGTTGTTTTGTCAAAAATACATCACAATGAGTGCTGAACCAAGCACTAAAAGATAAAAAAAAGACTCTTTTTTCCTCCACTGTTATATCCTATTGAGTATTTAAAAATAAAAGAAGTATGTGTACTCTACATTTCAAAGGTAGCCCATTTTTTATTTACTTGCTTCTGAAATGTGAACAAATCACATATCTGAGAAAAAACTTTTATACCTATCACAGAAAAACAGCTAATTCAATGTTAAAAGCAGAAGTCATTCAACTAAATAGTAGAGCATCAGCTGTACAACCAGACATAGGCATTTTTATTTCTTGTAACCAGTAAGATATACTGTAAAATTGTAAAAGATTGACATATATAGCAAAAGGTACAAGCCATGACAACTGCTCATACACTTATCAGTTACGAGTATCAATCTCCAATGATGCAAAAGCCATCCAGTGTGTTTGATTTCCACTTGTATTCATGTGCCTTCCATTACAAAGAGCGTGCTTGTATGTATGAAAGTGTAAATACACACAAATTTGTCTGTAAATCACTGTGACCCCATATTAAAATCTGGTAACTCTCCAATGGTTATTTCTTGGCATAATTTTTATTTATGCCACCATGCACATAGAATGAATATGTACAATGAAATTAGGCAGCAGGCCTAATTCTGTCTTACCGATTAGGTGGACTCTTATAGATTCATTAGATGTATACTGGTCAAGTTCTGAGAAGTTTTCCGTGAAATCTCATGAAAAGGAGGCTTGTTTCTATTAGATCAAATAAAAGGGTAGCAGGATGCAAAAGGATCTTCATCTTCCTGACACCATCCTGACCTTTGGCCCCTCAGGTACACATTTCACTTTCTCAAGGACAGTTTCACATACAAAACAGAGCATCACCTATTTATTTTAGAAATTCTTTAAGTTGCTATTAGGTAATACAAACAAAATAAAATCTCTAAACAATGAACCTACTTTATTCTGAACCGACCTAGTAACCTAACTCAAGGTAACATTTTAACAAATTAATTGCATTGAGGGCTGACCTACATACAAAGAGCTAAACAAACAAAAGTCATCCCAACAAAAGATTTAAGAAAACAGTGGAAGGAAGGCATGATAATGATTTAGTATACTACATGTTCCTGGTGATATTGGAAGAAGCCAAGAAACAACCAATCTGTAACAGAATCTGTCCAATCTTGCTTAACAGTACTGCTCAGTTATATAACACAGTGAAAAGATTCAAACCCTGTGTTTAAGAAAGAACAGGGGACCATACAGCTCACCTTTGAACAGATCTTTTTTTATCTCAATAAAAAGGTTTAGGAACAACTCAGTGACCAACACAGATAAATTTAAGAACAGTTCAGAACATCCAGGGCTTCCTGCCATTCTGGAGAATGGATATACCCAGACCCACTGTCTAAGACAGAGTGAACTTTGAGGATTCATAGTATTTGTACAATTAATATTTTATTGGTAATAAATTTTAATAACTCCCAGAGACACAATGTCACTGAACACTTACTTACCAGAGGTTGGGTGCAATCATGCCTACATTAGTAGAAGAATGGGGTCAAGCTGCCATTCCAGATTTAATCAAATTTGGATTCCTCAACTCTTAGATTCAGTTTTCATGCACCTCAAGATGCTGTTTAACTTGTTCTTTTTCTAGCCAGTCTGAATTGGAAAAGGCTAGTAAATCTGAACTAAAGAGGCATGTTTGTCTAAACATCTCCTCCCTAACTGGGAGATGTACAGGGAGAAGAGGAATCTCTGGTTTCATCCCTAGCTCTAGCAGCACTTGAAAACTTTTTTGGCAATTATTTTGCAAAGTTTTCAGGAATCTGGTGCATCACACTTTCAAGATCCAGAGGAGGCACTGAAGCCATTGTGTTCTTCCCAATGTCAACAAAAGAAGTGGATATACAAAACTGTAGAAAAGGCAGCACCTAAAATCTCTGTCATTCCAGCATGGATTTTGAACACAGAATAATACTTACAGTCTCTAAAGCACATGGCAGAGCTTGTTAAGTGAAAGGCAAGGTCCAATCTGGCCCACTCCACAGGCCTAGAACAATCATCATGCATTAAGGAGCCCAGAAGTTTTGCTATTGCACCTGCCCTCTAACAACTGTGGTCAAATCCTACTTTGCCTACTTATTTTTTCTACAGCTTACTACATTGATTCAGCTTCAACTGCCTGGAGAGGGCCTCCTACCCTAGCTTCCCTCCAGACCCTGTGGTCTACTGGCCTTGAGGCTTGTAGTCTCAGTGGAGAGTGGGAAGTAGCCCTTTGCTTTGTTGCAGTTTTGCATGGATGCAACCATGAAAAAAAAAAAAAATCGAGTAGCTGTCTTCAGCAGTACTAATAAAATAAATCTATTGACCAGTAAATGTAAAATGCCACCACAGCTCCCCACTCACAGTGTCCTCACAGCAAAGGCTTTATGTAGAAATGCAGTCTTTCTGCCACAGAAGAGTAGGTCACGTAGCTAACATGAACAGATTAAGATCCTAAAATATTTAACAGTGAAGTCAGCAACTTAAAATTCCATTTTGGAATATGGACCAAGTCTGAATCAGTGATTTTCCTCAGAGACTGGTCATAATAAAGAAACATTTCGAAAGCATTTTCAGTTAAACAAGAAATTACACTCTTTCAGATGGTTTCTCAATTTACCTCATTATGAAAAAACCTATTACCTTGAATTTGTTTCACAGTAGCTGTCTACTTATTATCAACATTTTAGGTAGAGAGAAGCAAAGAAGAGAAGGAAGGAATACTTGGCTTGTACCTAGTCATCCAACTACAGCACAGTTCCATTTCAGTTTTGGATAAGGAAAGAAAAATTGCTTTATTAATGGTACTCGCATTGCTGCCTACCTAAGATCAGGTTAACTACAGCAACTTAATCCTTCAGTACAAGAGGATTTTACCCTGAGAAAAATCCTCTGTAATTATCTTACCTCTATAAATGGCTCCAATATGCTTACTCAACAAGGAACTTCCACCTTCTAACCATGGGTCTGCTTGCCGTCACATCAATGGCTCCACTTCTTTTTTTTGCCTTCTTTCTCATTGTTACAGCTTTAGACTTACCTAAAGTCTTTTTACTGCAATTAAAATGTTCTGCAGGATCATCCACTTTGTATTTACCTCCCACTGTGCTAAGCAGAGGGCAAAAACAGGTTCATAACTCATGATTTACTTAAAGCCATTCTCTGGACCTCTTGTCTTCATGAGGCGGTAATGTGGCTAGATCTGGAAAGTGAGAGCCAAAACAGGGGTTCAGTTCATGGCTCTGCCACTTGAATTGATATGTCATTTTAAGTGTTAATTACCAGCTAGATGTGTTTTATTCCTTCAGGACAAGTGTGAGGCTCTACTTGTATTGCAAACCTCTCAGGGATGGAAGGCTCTACTGTATGTGAAGCATAACTCCCAGGCCACACAGCTTTTCACAAGGTCTAAAGGAGAACCCTAAAGTAATCATTATATTAAAACAAAATGCAGCACTTAGGTTCCAAATTAACATGCTCAAGGATGGTAGGATGTTGTGATCTAATTCTTTTGAGTGCATCAATTCCACGTATTTACCACAAACAATTCTCTCGACGAAACAGAAGATATTTAAAATAGCATCATACCTTTGAAATATCGTCGCAGTAGGAAAGAAAATACTCCTTTCTCCCCCAAAACTATTTGTTTTGCCATCATGTAGAGGGGATAGGAGACATCCTGAATGAATAAAGGTTAAAACTCAACAAGAATTCACAAACTCTGTGTTAGGATTGTAAAAATCTAATGTTTTAAATAAAACAATAAATAATAACTAATAAATAAATTTAGCTATTACATTGCACTTTTAGAGACAGATTTTTATCTGTTGTGGTCATATAAATTCAGTTCAGCTCCTTTGTTTTTGATTTAGTTACTTCAGGCTCACCAGCATAACCAAGATCAGAGGCTGATTAAGTGATTTGCCCAAAGGCAATCACCAATTTAAAATAGCAGAGTAGAAATTAAAGCTTTGGAGGTCCAGTCTCCTCTTACATTGGTCTTCAGCAATGGAAAATGCAGAATATAATCTGATTCACTGAATGAAGAAAATACTGTATTTCCCAAGCATTTCTGACTGAATATTTGGACCGCATTGAAACATCTCATGGTATGACAGTGTCATTATTCATGCTACACAATGTGCATAGCACACACACAACCTAAGTTAAAAGACCCTTAGTAAGACAGCGGTTCAAGATCTCAAGTTAGGGAATACCGGAAATAATTATTCCTTCTGGAGTGTATGTATTACCATATAACTGTGAATTACAAGATTCAGCAACGTGTTCTCCATAGAACTCTACCTCACTTAATACATAGGACAGATGGTGTTCATTGAAAAAGCAAGCAGTCAATAGCTTGTTTTCTGTTAGTTGTTCAATGTTTGGCCTGGGGTCTTACTTGCTGTACACACTACACAACACTGCCCTCAAAAAAGAATTCTGAAATTTCTCCCAAGCCTTTTTCTCATGTTCATTGGTATTCAAGTGCTTAAAAAATATTTATTTTTTACAACTTAACCAGATATGCATATGCCAGTTTTAAAAAGCAGCAGCTGAAAAATAAGGAACTAAAATAAAAGAAATAAACTTGTTCAGAAGCTCTCTTAAATAGATGATTTATCTTCTAAGACATTGATTTGTCAGCTGTTTTTGAAAACGGTTTTGACGAAATGTTTCACAGAATCACAAGGGTTGGAAGGGACCTTGGGAGATCATCTAGTCCAACCCCCCTGCTAAAGCAGGTACTCTCAGAGTTTCCCAGGAAGGGTTTCTTAATCTTAGGATGTTTGCTGTTTCCTGACTGCCAAAAGCTACAGAAAAGCTGTTGAGTAAGAAAGACATTTCGTCAAAACCGTTTTCAAAAACAGCTGACAAATCAATGTCTTAGAAGATAAATCATCTATTTAAGAGAGCTTCTGTGAAACATTCAGCTTCAATGGAAGAGGTGACGGTTTCAAGTCTGCAACAGACCTTGGGCAGGCAGGACAGCAACAGTGGCTGGTGACCAAAAATCCCAGGCAACCAGCCACCAAGCAGTTCGCCTTCACCCCTCATCTTCATACATACAGATGAATATCTGCACACAACTCTGTAAAAATGTGAGAGACCTGAAATAATTAATTCTGATGTAAAAAAAGGGAGTTTCTGAAATCCCCAGGGTAAACCCCCCAGACTTTGAAAGGACAGAGCAAAAGGTTCCCCTGTCTTCTTTGATTTGGGCAGCATCATCTTTGAGATGATCCCACCTTTGAGGGCCACAATTTGAAGCAAATTATTTCAGGAAGGGCCATAAGATCACGAGTCCCAGATCACAGCTCCAGTCCCAGCCCCAGCCAATTCCAGGGGAAAATCCTCCTTACTCCAAGTGTGCCATAGGTGCAGTATAAACAGAAGTTACTAGCAATGTAGCTCAGAAGTGCTGGAGCATCTCTACAGAGTATGTGCAAAACATATTTCCCCTGAGGTGACTCTCCATGGTAATAAGAGGATGTGTAGGTCTGAGAATCATGCAGTGCCTATTGAACCATCAGTGTTTCATAGAGTATCTCAAGTTGGAGGGATCCTATAAGGATCATCAAGTCCAACTCCTTGCTCCTTGAACTCTTGACAGGCTTGGTGGTACCACCACTTCCCTGAGGAGCCTCTTCCAGGATCAACCACCCTCTAAGTGAAGAACATTTTCCACATATCCAGCCTGAACTTCATTCCGTTTCCTCATGTCCTACTGCTGGTCACCAGAGAGAGGAGATCAGCACCTCCACCTCTGCTGCCCACCATGAAGAAGTTGTAGGCTGCAATGAGGTCACCCCTCAACCTTCTCTTTTCCAAGCTGAACAAACCAAGCGACCTCAGCCACTCCTCCATAAGTCTTGCCTTCAAAGCCTTTCACCATCTTCGTTGTCCTTCCTCTGGTCACACTTTAATAGTTTGATGTCCTATATTGAGGCACCCAAAACTGCACACAGTACTTGAGGTGGGGCCTCGACAGTGCAGTGTAGTTTGCTCCAGAAGATGATGCTAAAGGGCTTACATTTCCTGGCCCTTGCTCCTAGATTTGTCTTAGTATGTCTGATGATTTGGATGACTCTGTATACACCATAGTCCCCCAAAAGCAAAGTCAGGACATGGTGAAGTGCAGCGTGGGGGCATGAGTGTCTTGAATGGCTTTGACTTGGAAGAAAAAGTCAGTGGAGAAGACTGAAATAACAAATTACTGGATTTGGTTCCAGATTTACTTTGAAACCCCCTATAAGCTGCCATAAACAATGTGTTATTCACACTTGCTAACATGACAGGAATATGAATGTATGCAAACCAGGGCAAATTTGAAGAGCCTGGTTATACAGTAAGACATAGTTTAGTTTTGGTCATGGCTTCAGGTTGGACAACAGGAAGTACTGTTCTCAAGCCTTCATTATGGAAGTGGCTGAAATATTTCAGTTAAAATTTTCCAGGAACATTTACTGAGAAGGAAATCATAAGTTTTGGGGAAAAACATCAGTCCAAATTATTTAAATTTTACGAAGCTATCATCAGTTGGAACTGGAGTCATATGATATCAGTATGCAACACTGATTTTATACATATGCATTAATGTAAAGTGTGTGTGTGCAAACCAAAGAGAGATGTCACGTCCAGTAGGAATTAAAATATTTCAAAACATTAAATAGAAATATCACTGTAAGTTAATATTGATGTATTGATTGAAGACTATAAAGGAGGCAAATCAGTATCAATGACACATATGTAACTTGCTCAAGAATTCAGTGTTGGACTTGTCAGCAGACGTTAAAGGGGAAATTATTGTTGCTATTCTGTAATTTAAATGGCGACCACCTCATTCATGTATTATGAAATACATTTTTCCATGCTCTTTACTCAAAAGATACCTCACATGCACAGACAGGCTTACGAGGTGAACAGTAAGTGGAACACAGATGAAGGCAGCCAGGGGTCCAGCAGCCCCTTTGGCACACGGTGCACCTCTTCCACCTCGCTCCGCTGGGTGCTGTGTAAGGAAAGCCGCTGTGTTTGCTTAACTGCTCACTTGACAGAGCGCAGCCTTACCAGATGCTGAGTGCTGCAGCCTTGGCCGAGCACCTGCGCATGCTTTTTCATTGAAAGGCTCCTCGTCCTCGAGGCTTCATGGCAGATGCCCTCAGCCTTCGGGGCTGCCCAAGTGCTCTGCTGGGCGCAGCCAGCAATGCAGCCAGTCACAGGGCTGAGCACACGGGCAGCTGCCTGCTGCATGCCCCTGAGATGTGCAATGCCCACCAGCACTGCACGAGGGGCAGTGGCATTAGGTCTGGTAGCTCACAGGGCACAATTCCTGGCGTGAGACTCTGTTCAGCCATGTTGTCATCTGCTGATGGAGTTTCCACTGCTCTCTATGCTCCACAGCGGTTTTATAAATCACTTCAAGAGCACTTGAGGACAAAAACGCTGCTTGTATTTTCTCTCCTGCCACCCCTCTCTCCAGTAACACACAACACATTTGTTCAGGGATTCATTAGCAAAGCACTCTTTAACATTAATCTAGGGAGAAAATCCTGCAGTGGTTCCTTATGCTATTGCTCTGTTAACACTGAGAGCAACCAGTCTGCAGGCTGGAGATTGCAAAATGCTTTGTCCTTTCTACTTTGCAAAGCAGTATTACTCATTAGCAAGCCCTTGCTAATTGAATTTGATTTAGTGTCAACACTGTCACAGTCACACAGAAGCACACCAATAAAATTTCAATCCTGCTTGCTGTGATCATTAAGTCCAGTTGTCTAACAACAGGAGCTCTGCCTTTGTGGTGAAGGTTGTCAGATCAGACTCACAGGGGCTCTGCATTTCAGTTGCTACATGAAATAAATAAAAGTGCCAAAGCTGCCATCTAAATTATAAGATTAATGGAGAAATTCATTAGTTTAAACGACATGCATAAATGCTGCTGTTGGCTGGTTTTTGGGTTTCCAGTCTCAGCGATCCTCTTCAAAACACAAAACCCCATAGACAAATAGAGATTTGGAAGAATGAGTGTGCTAGGAAAATGACTGGATTTTTTTCAGTATAAATCTCCTTTCAAATAAACGGAATAAAAATATGGAAGGAAAAGGTGGATTCAAAGTATGCCACTGATAATTATGGTTTTTATATACCGAGCTTGCTGGTAGAGTTAGGCTAGATTTATTTCTTTTTAGGCTCCTTGACTAAATAAAAAGATAAGAAACAGCAAAAAATTGTTTCAAATACTCTAACCTGGGGGCTTTTGGTAAATACTACTACTACTACTAGTAATAAAACAAAACAAAAGAAAAGAAATATTGTTTAGATTTTGAGCATTAATGAAACCAGAAGGAAACTACTCAAAGGCTGAAGGTGTTATTCACAACTGTAAAGAACCATTCACTGGACTGACTGTCCAAGCTGATTTTCCTCTTTGGCCCATCACCAGGCTAAGAAGACTTACTCTTCCTTTTTAAGACCAGTGAGTATTTAACTACTTACACAAAGTAAAGCTTTTTACCCCTCCTGAGGGGGAAGTTAATGAAGCTCTGGTGTTCACGATACCCCATCATAACTTTTTATTTTTAGTGTTTTACACACATGCACATGCCTCTCACCGAAGTGCAGGGGTTTCTCTACTCATAGAATAGAATCATAGAATCGTCTAGGTTGGAAAAGACCTTTAAGATCATCACGTCCAACCATTAACCTAGCACTGCCATCCCACCACTAAACCCTGTCCCTAAGCACCTAATCCACCCGTCTTTTAAATACCTGCAGGGATGGGGACTCGACGACCTCCCTGGGCAGACCCATTCCAAAGCCTGACAACCCCTTCTGTGAGCCTGAAAACTCCACCTCGTCAGCAATGTGCTTGGACCTCTACCTCACAGATCACAGGAAATTGCCATAGATACTGGAATATTGGATAACTGGGCAGCAGTAGTCCTGGGCGGGGGGGGCAAGACACGACTTACTGACATCAGTCAATACTGAGAATGTATTTTAAATCTATTCTGGAATCTCACCTGAAAACTAAAAAACCAAAACCAAAACACAAACAAACAAACAAACAAACAACAGAAATACTGAGAGCTGATGATCAATAGTTAACCAGTGACCACTATCTGTTGAACCTCCTCATCATTTTCCACAGCTAAGCTCCCATATTACAGGAGTTCAGTCATTAATACACACGTATACACTCTGGAATTTGTATTACAGGATTTCACCCCATTTCTATTCCTGTCCTTATAGCCATCTGTACAGTTTTCCCAGTAGTACGTTCAAAATCTTCTCCAGATTAATAAAGCTTCCCAATTTTGTGATGTCAGTACACCCCTAATAATCATGCCATGGTGATTAATGGAAATATTAAATAAGATAAGCACAAAAATTGATGCCTAAGGAGCTCCACTAGAAAAATTACTCTGTTCAGTCCATTACTGCATATCCCTATCAGCAATGTATCATTTACTTTCTCTTACGCTGAATCCTAAAAGTCTGAGATGCAATAAAGAAAACTTCATATTCCAGATTAACCCAGCTTTTTCACTCACAACTGCCTGTTTATTCTCTTCTGTTTTAAATGGCACTTATCAAACACTTAAAATTAATTTAATAAATCCCAAACTATCTCAGGGAAATGTTTGTGTCACAAGGGTACATTTTCAGTGGTTACAGAGAGCTTTCAGTGAAGACGTGGAGGCAGACCAGGCACAACAGGTCTCCCCACAGCTGCACTCTACCACGCACGTGTGCGTACCTGGCCTTGAGCTGAGCTCTTGGCAAGCTCTAACCCAGCACTGTCCCATGCACTGTGGACATACCCTAAGTGTCTTCACGCTGTGAAACAGCAACTGGCTGATCATATAAATGCAGGCACAAGATTTTTGGAAGTTTCCTTTCTAAAATGACACTGTTCACTGGAGTCACACACCACATGATTTTGAATTATATAAAATTTCCTCTGGCAAAATACAGCCTCACATTTTTGAAAGCTTTGGTCATAAGAACAGTACTGTAAACTATTGAGGAACATTTTGATATTTAGAAGGCAGTCCATTCAGAGGCTGCACTGCACAGGTGTGTCTAAAAATATTGCTGGCCCACCACAGTATATATACATACCTCACCTTGCAGAAAAATAAAGCAAAGCAACACCTGAGAGGTCTGCATGTTTTTCTGTCTTGCAACTCAAAATCAATAGGGTTAGCTCACATTTTTTTTTCCATTTTTTGAAGCTAAAATGTTATTATGTATCCTGTTTACTGCAGAAAAAAAAAAACACCCTAGGAACTCATTAGTCTTTTTCTTCAGCCTAAGACATGTGCTCTGATGATCTTGAAGTCTGTCCCTTCCAGATGGGCTTTGAGTTGAACAATGACTAAAATGACTTATCTGTTGGACAGTTTGCTGTCTGGTCCAGCAGATTCTGAATTTCTTTCTTCTCTGCCAGGCTGGGAATGATTCGTCTTTGAAAAGGAGCAATACTGTGCTGCTTACAGATTGTTTTCACCCAGGCCAGCCATTTCCATCCTCCTTCCAAGAAGGCTACTGATCCTTACTCTGTGTCTATGAGAATATCCTTCCTTATCAGGGTTTTCCTAAGAAATTGCTGCCTTGTCTCCAGGATTCACTTGTAGACACTGACAACCAGCTCTCTCCTTGTTTTCTTTTCCCTGTGATCCACCCTGAGTAGATGAAAGTGTGCCCTTACTATAAAAGGTCAGAATAATGGGATTGATCACTTGCTGACTTTTGTCCCTATCCTACCCTGTGCTCAGAGGGACTCAAGATGCTTCTGAATTTTTTAGTCTTTTCCTTATCAAAATCTCTGGGTGGGAGAAGAATTCAGAAACCTGTTTAAGCATTTGCTCCCTGAATTATGTGTGGGCTGTTGCCTCACTTCATTCTGCCACCGTCTAGACTATTCTGTGAAAAAATCTAGTCCTTATGTAAAAGAAACAGACCAGACGACATCTCAGTTGTCTAGTATGTATTTTTAAACTCTGCAACTTTGTGTCATTCCAGTTAGCAACAACCAAATGAAGTATAAAAAGATGTCCATTTTTAAGCTGCTGAAATCCAACCGCTTACATAAGACATGACTAATTACAAGGAGGAAACCAAACTTCCACAATATAGTTTTGCTGCTTGAAGTTCTGTACCACTCCCACCGTCATCTGGCCAGACAACCTAAATGTCAATTGCCTGGTTCTGTTGGCAATGCAGGGGTACAAAGAGTTAGGTTAAGACTGACAAAGTAACTTTTGGAAACAAGGCTGCTGTTTATCCTTATTTTGGCCTGATAATTTCTGATGTTTCTAAGATTTTTAAAACTAATGATAGTATTATCTTTACATTAGAGGATTACAGCTGTATGTATGGCACTGTATTTTTAAAGTGGAAAGTACTTTGTATTACATTTACAGATGAAAATTGTACACAGCCTGGATTTTTCCACTAGAAAAGGCTCCAAACAAGTGTGAGGGAAAATAAACTTCCTTTTCTTCTGTCTTTTCAAACCAGACATACACTGATATTCTCTAAAAGACCAGAAAGAAGATAGATAGAAAGGTAAGTTTTCACTACTTTCAGAAGAATGAAGATGATGAAAAGACCCTAATGGCTATTTAATATACCTCTCCTAGTCTGAAAAGACTTTGCATTATAAGGTCACTGCACCAGAACAGCAGAAAACTCGTAAGTAAAGAACATAAATCATTTACACAGCCATTTTGGCTATAGTCTCAATAAGACTCCGGTGTTTCAACATGTCTGACAAAAACTCAAGACAAGGTCCGAAGTGCAATTACTCACAATGAGAGCGTGTCCCTTAAAACTGCAAGGGATATTTCTAAGATAATTACTATAAAGTCATATGCAATTTCAGTAAATGAAACAACAGTTCTGAATAAAGAGTAACTAGTCTCAGGCCTGTGATATATTGGCCATGGTATTCAAGAAAGTGTTAATGAACTGTACCATATAGTCTATATATCATACAAGTAAGTGAAGATGTATTTTTGTATCCAAAGCTAAGGATCAGATATCACCATGAAAAACACATAGGCCTAGAGTTACTCACTTAATAGTGCAGAAATATCAAGACAATTGCAACATTAAGTTTTACATGGCTGCATATCAAGTTGCATATTTTTAATTGCTGTGGTCATTCTTCGAATTTTGCATGTCAACAAATTTGGATTTGTAATAGGGAACTTTACATTAAAAATATGTTTATATTGTGAACTGTTCACAACATAGTCTACAAGTAGCTACCACTGCGGTCCACTATGACAAACCCCTCACACAGCTGAAAGCTGTGCTATATAGCTTGTGAGGTTTGAAGGAAGGATACAGTGAAAACAGCCTGGAATGCCAGATTGAATTAGAGGAATGCCTGCTCAGATTGAAAAATTCCCCAAAACGTAAATAAAAACATATGGCTTCATCTCTCTAGATTTGGCAAAGCATCCTATAAATGTATCTGTTCTAAAGAGGGGAACAGAAAACCAAAAACACGTACAAAATCTTGAAACTGTCAATTGAACTGACAACTTAAGTCACAGAAGAATCTTATCTGAACCATGCCTGGCCAGCCACCTGGCTTCATCTACTGCAATCCACTGATTGCAAAGGATTGCTGAAGTTGTTTCAGATACAGTGGGAAGGTATTTTGTTACCTTGTGAAAATTTTGGCTATTTCACAGGTTTTCTCATTCTGTAACAGGAAATTCAAGGACTCTTTAGAAGTATTCTACAAAAAAGTATGTCAGAGATATGTATCAGCTTTAGCATAACTCAGGACTTGGGCATCATTTGTATGAATGTAGCAAAATTCAATTCCCTGTCCTGCTTCTTCCAATTGAAGATACAGTCTGAGCCCTCTCATAAAGAAGATGATCTCATCATAACCCATCCATTGGCTATTCTGTCCCTCTTAGGGTTATCCTACCTTGAAGAAATACTGAAATACTTTTTGCAGGAGAGACTTACTTAAACTACATTGTACCACAGTCCATCTGGCTTGTTTAGCCTCTAGAAAAGACAGGTTTTGCAGCAGGA